>NC_047523.1:25946886-26246886 GCF_902827115.2 Pseudochaenichthys georgianus | reverse complement strand
CAGTAAAATCATTTAATTCCAATGCAGCTGCTTGACAGGACTGACTTATACTTAGTTTATACGGTAAGCTGCCTGTCGGCATTCAGCTTCTTTGAACCTACTTTGAGTATTCGCTGTTCAGCCACAGCGACATGGTTTACAGACTGTTATGAGAGAGGAGCTGACGGAACAAATGCATCTTTGAAATAAATTGTGTGAACTTATTGTCCTGACAGCGACCGAGCTCACATGTTCAGAAGACAATAAAGAGAAAAAGAGATAGTCCTGTCTGCAATAACTCTTTACTGAATGTAATGTTCGCACCTGAGAACAAAAAGGCAGAAGTACTTTAGCATCCGCCGTAGAGGTAAAATACAGAGGAGCTAATCCTGACTGAAGTATGCATGTTCCCTACAGGTTAGCATGTTAGTCATTAGCTCACCAGACTCATTAGTTCACCACATATACCTCTGCAGTCACTCTATTACCACGCCTCATGTATGTTGTGTTTTTCTTGTGTGATCAGGGCTTTAAACGGGAGTTTGGCGATTTTCTGGGATTTAGTGACAATAACACAAATACAGAAGAACACCGTTTTATCCCTTAGCTTTCCACTGTCTAGTAAGCTGTTTCCAAAGCAGCACAGTCAAGTGTGTGTGTGTTTCCTTGTGTGGGTGGTATGCAATTCCTCTATGCTCTTAATCTTTTTTTGCAAACTGGATGTGGTTTTGCCTGAATGTCGCTTACACTCTAGCATCATGAAAGTGTAGCACTTCTAGCAACCATCAAGTGTTCTCTCTCTCTGGCCGTTTCTCAATGTCGAGTAAAGCTGCTCCAGAGCCACTATTTCAAGCATACTATGTCATCGAGTGGCGCCGAATCACTGTTTAAATGCCCAGCATACATGTGCTATCAAGCAAGCCTCCTCGACATTGAGTAACGGCCTCTCTCTCTCTCTCTCTCTCTCTCTCTCTCTCTCTCTCTCTCTCTCTCTCTCTGCCTGAGCTGCTGACACACTGGAGTATGACAGGTCAGCAGGAATGACTGCAGTATAACTGGAGATGGGCAGGGCTTTACTGAACAGCCTGTCTGCTCCTCCTCCTCCATATCGTACCATCTTTCTCACACACACACACACACACACACACACACACACACACACACACACACACACACACACACACACACACACACACACACACACACACACACACACACACACACACCCTTAAACACTCCCACTAAGCCACTGCAAGAAGCCGAGGGCGTTGCCTGCTGTGCACGTTGTGTTTGATGGCTGGTCTGTGCCCCACACGCCATGATGTCACTTTATAATTGTGTGTGTGTGTGTGTGTGTGTGTGTGTGTGTGTGTGTGTGTGTGTGTGTGTGTGTGTGTGTGTGTGTGTGTGTGTGTGTGTGTGTGTGTGTGTGTGTGTGTGTGTGTGTGTGTGTGTGTGTGTGTGTGTGTGTGTGTGTGTGTGTGTGTGTGTGTGTGTGGGGGTGTGTGTGTGTGGACTATTGGACCATTTGTGTCTGCCTCTAAGTGAATTAGGTTGGGATAATTGTCTGTGTGCAAGGCCATTGGGCTGCAAGATGATGATGATGATGATGATGATGATGATGATGGTGGTGGTGGTGGGTATTGCTTAGTGTAAAGACAGCTCACTCTGCTCTGTTAAAGAATGAATGAGCAGGGATTCAATCTTCACACAGTGGCAGCAAAGTGTTGAAGGACAGCAGCATTTATCCCTTGGCCAGCCAGCGTGGCCCTGACCCACATAACAGGCGATCCACTGAGTCACCAAATCACTCGGTGAACACGGTAGTATTTTTACATATTTACAAGGCTTCTTTTCAAAGTACGCTATGTCTCAATGCTGTAGCGCGGAGACATTTACCAAATTCATTGATTAGAGTTATGATGGTATATCTATAAGTATTTAATTGCAAAATACACAAAACGTACTTACTTTCTTAATCTTCTGTGATATTAACCTGAGTATCTTTTGGGTTTTAGACAAACAATGGTAAGATTTCACCTTGGACTCTGCTAACTTGTGAAGGACATTTCCTTTATTTTATGACATTTCATTATTTCAGGGCTCCAACTATCGATAACTTTATTATTTATTATCCTGGCGGTAATCTTGTCGATATATAGTAGTTGTTGTATCTACAAAATTGCAGGTTGCAGTAAAGAAAGTACCAAATCTCAAGGCGTTTTGTTTTGATTTTCCCTAATATATTCTGTTTAAAAAGAAAAAGCAAAGGTGCCTCAATTTAGGTGCTGAAACTAGGAAATGACTTATTTGCTTGAAAGATTGCTTGACAATAAATTCACCTTTTTTAAATTAAGTCATAAATGACTGTTAAAAGTGGGGTATGTAATTTTGGCAAAACCGGCTCGAGTGCGCTAGAATTTGAAAATACACAACTGGAAAAAATCTGCCACTTCCTTACAGAGCCCCTCCTCCAACACACACGAACGCGCACATGACCAATGAGGGCACGAGATAAGTTTGTGCACAGATGGAAGGCTGACAGGCAGGTAGGCCATCCAGTTACTTTAGCCGGGCCGTCTAAAATGATTGGTCGTGCTTTTTACAGTACCACGGCTTCCACTGATGACATTTTTGTATGGATTTTTTGTCAAAGCACTTCAGATATTCATTGCTATCGGGATGTTAACGGCCCCTACACACGGCGGCGGCGTGCGTTGAAGCTTCAACGCTTCTGCCCATTCACTTTGAATGGGGTGACGGCACGCTTCGCCAAACTGCATTGTGGGAGCAAAGCGTTGCTCACTTCAAAAGTAGAGCAATGTTCTACTTATGAAGCTTCGACGGAAGCGTCAGCCAATCGAATCATATGCCAGTACAAGCTCTAGCCAATCAAACCGCTGCTTGTGTGTCCGGGGCGGGAGATTCATGTGATTGGTTGTTGGTCGAGCGTCGGACACGCCCGTCGGAAATCTTCAACGCACGCCGCCGTGTGTAGGGGCCGTAAGAGCATTCCATGGAATATAACAAAAAGTGCATCTCGAGCCGGTTTCTCAAACTTACCTACCCCACCTTTAACTGCTGCACCACATAACCGTACAGATACATTAACTTTACCATTATATTTTTAACCCAAATCTAAAAACTGTGTTCCCAACAAGCAGCTCGTATCTAATTATCATTAGCATTTCCACCTCCGTCAGTGTTTGGGTTAGGGTTACACCAAACTGGAATTTAGTTGTTAGCATAAGGAAATTGTGTTTCAGTCTTATTGTTATTTAACATTTATATTGATCTTGTCACTCTTAGTAGTTGGTGTGTTGGTCCGTCACGTCTTATTGTATTTTCACTTAGTCGAGGAGGAGGAGGAGGAGGAGGAGGAGGAGGAGGAGGAGGAGGAGGAGGAGGAGGAGGAGGAGGAGGAGGAGGAGGAGGAGGAGGAGGAGGAGGAGGAGGAGGAGGAGGAGGAGGAGGAGGAGGAGGCTTGAACACATCAGATGAAGTATTGAGTCATTGCCTGCTCTGCGGTCGGCCAGTTGATGGCATATCCTGTAAGAGCCCCATCGACCCTCTGCCCGCTCACGATGTCCACAGTTTAGTTGTTGGAGCAGAAGAGCCACGATAGTAGGGCAGTGAGATTATAAATCAGCCAGACAATCATGCTGTCTCTGGTTTCATTTTGTCAGCCAATTGGCTTGGTATTCACTTTTTCAATAGGAAATTAGTCAGTGAGCTGGACTACTGGTTAGTCACTCTTGTTGGTAAACAACTGACGTTTTTAAATGATTGTAAACTGGTTATATTCTGGGTATTTACATTATTTATATTCAGCAGTTCATTGAGTTTCTTCACATAAACACCTTGATGTTTAGAAATGGATAATCCAAGATACCGATTTCTTGAACTACAAACGCGATGGTTTTACGTTGAGACTACTTCCTGATATCCTTTCTGTAATAAAGTCGTTCAGAGAATTAGTATGCAAGCCATTGCAGTCAGTATGGGTGCTTCCTGCTTTTATTGTACAATAATCAATAGTACAGAAGCCACCATTCTACTATTATAGTTGCTCGTGACTTCCAAAACAAAAGCCAGACTGTAGTGTCCGCACTCCTCCGTCACGGGGTGATGTAAACTTGGGCCCTTCCCCTTTCAAAAAATTCCCCTTTTTGTTTTCTCGAGTCTGACAATTTCCCGTTTCCTTTCCGCTCAGCCCACACTCCAAATGTTTCACAAGCACTTCGATCAAAAGCACTGTGATAAAGAGCGAGGGGGGGAGAAATGGAGAAGAGGGGGACATATATGATGAAGCTGTTAAAGCTTTATATAATGCTTTCATTCCTGCCCTCCCTTGATATGTTTGGGTCCATATGCACAACTATGTTCTGCATGGACACACTGTTCTGTATGTGAAGACATGGATCTCTTGTCCCTGTGAGAGAGTCACACCACAGGCCCCAAGGCAATTTGTACTCAACACTTTTTTCTCCCATTTTCTCTGAAGTGTTCCTGCTCCTTGTCTGTGTTGTGGATTCTTTTGGCTTTCCAGGGGCTTATTGCTTGTTCATCATGTTCAAGCCCGTGGGATTTATCCTATCATGAAGAAATGAATGACCATTTTTCCCCAGCTTTTTTTGTTGCCGATACCATATCCAATCTTCCTGACAAAGTGGCACATGGCGCTTGTGACAGTGACATGGTCTACAATGAGATGATTGTTTCACAAGATGTTTAGTGGCATGTGTTTTCTGTCAATATATGATGATATTACACCATGACAGCACTATTCTCTACAGCCATATGCAGCTATTACTGTTGAACCATTCAATATGTCACATGTAACAACATTTCTTGTAATTGTATTTTTTTTACAACATGACCAACACGACGCAAAATGAACGCTTGAGGGGGTAGGACCAGAAAGGTTTTTTTAAGCTTCTTCTTGCCCCTTTTGAACGTGATAAAGACTATTTGAGAATTTATTTTATTTAAAAAAGAAATGTGTACCGTGAACATTTTTTCTTCTTCTCTTTGTTATAATTATTATTATTATAAGAAAATATATATGTTATTATTATTGTTGTATGTTTTGTTTCTGACATTTTCAATAAATTGACAAACATCTGCAGTATTCATCTAAATACCACTTCAAGCTAATCCCTCATTTTTCTGTGGGTCCAATAGGTAGATTTGAGGTCTCCAAAAGGTCCACAGACTCACTTCATGGACCGTGAGAATAAAACTTGGATATCATTTGAAACTAAAATGTAAATTTGTCTTTCATGTGTTTGTTGTGTGCAGAATCGGGAGCTGCAGATCATGAGGAAGTTGGACCACTGCAACATAGTCCGCCTGCGCTACTTCTTCTACTCCAGTGGAGACAAGGTCAGTGGACGGTGTGTCTGAGGTTTGTCTCCGGGCTGCATAATTAATTGTTTTTAATAACACACAGGAGTTTGAGTTTCAACAAATGGAATATCTCTTTTTAAGTACTCACTTTTTATTACAGCACTTACGTTTGCTTTGCTTTTAAATGTTTAAATTATTGAGCACTTCAATTAGACAAGTCAAATTGAGCCATTAGTATTCAGCCATAGTCTTTCACTTACCTGTGACTTCTTTTTGTTTATAGCATGCCTTTGTTGCCTTGTTCATGTTCAACAAAGACTAATGTTAATTGTCTTTTTAAAGCTTTATTCACTTGAATGAATCTGGAGTCGACCCACATCCTCTAAAACCACCAATTTAAACTCCTGATTCCAGGAAAGTTGAAATGCTAACTTGGACACATGTACTTTGTCGTTACCTGATGCCATTTTATCCGACGCCACACTCAAGTGCCCAATCAGTACTGTGCATGTGCAACTCTCAGCAGAGATGATATGGAAGTGACATGGCGTACTCCTTAGCTACTCGCATCATCCTCCCCTGAAAAAAACAATGGGTTTACATTCTTTACCCACTTTTTTCCACCACACCACGAAAGTGGGCAATGCTTACTATTAAACCCTGTCTTCCTTTCAGCTTCACCATCAAATGCGTTATTCCTGGCCTTAATAAATTAATTGGTACAAGTCTCCCTCTCTATCTGATTCTGTCGACCATTGGAGGAACCCTGGAGACTACAAGGCTGGACTATGTCATTCAACTAGCAGAGAATCATGTTTTAAATATAGACACCAACCTGGCAGACACACTGTTGGGACTATACCCATGACTCGGCAGTTAGGAATGCTCCCATGCTGCTCGCCTACCGGGGCCAAGGAAAGCTGCGGGGGATTATAGAGGGAAGGTGATGATGAGGGTGGTTAGGAGCAGGGACGTTTGAGGGTTGGTTCCTGACCACCTATTTGCCAGACCAGAGGGTGTTGGCTAATTATAGCCTCAGCCAAACCCTCCCCTCCCTTCTGTAAGCACCGCCCAGTTCCCCACCCGTCTCCTCGTGCCATGTGCTCACTGGCCTCTGGGAATTGCAGCTGCTTCTTGGTATACTGACACACTGACAGCGGAGAATGACCGTACACCTTCCCGATCTGACTTCTGCAATCACATGATTTTGTTTTTTTGAATTGCCCAACTTATGTTTTTCGATCTTTTTATAAATTCACCTTTTAAACCGCCCGTACCCCCTTCTGTGTGTCCCGCTTTCATGTATCCATTTCTTCACTCTCCTCCTCTTACCATATCATTCCAGGCTAATTATGGAGACTGGCACCGTGTTGTTGGTATGGGGATTTACCACCCATTGAGATCGACTTAGAAGAGAGAGGGGGGGGGGGGCTAGAGAAGTAGGCAAAAGGTTATGTCCCCTAGAGAGGGAGGTTAGTGAAAGGATGGAAGGTTGCAGACAGCTTAATAGATAGATGACAGATTTGTAAAATAGCAGAGGGTGAGGCAGAGATAAGATGAGGTCAGATGTGTGGAGGTGTAGTTGATGAAGGGGGGGGGGTCATGCTGAGTGCAGCTGTGAGGCAGGGGCTGCTACTGGAGCTGCCAGCATGTGAACAGGTAGTCTTATGTAACTGTTGGCATGTGGCTTGCTCACACAGTGGGCTTTTGCTTTGACCCTTTAACCCTTTGTTAAATACTGTTCAAACACAAGGCCACATGTCCTCACAGCGTAGGCAGCTATAGGCAACCAGCAGTTGGACTTTTACCTCTTCAAAATATGCACTCGAAAGTAGAGTGGATGCTGGTGTGGACAGAATAGTTATACTGGTTCTGAGGCTTCAGGCAAAATTGCTCAAGCTGCTACATTAACATAAACATATGTTAATAGGCAGACTTTCGGTTGAAACACATTGGTTCTGGGTAATGAGCCGGGACTGGTGTGTAGTCGGCAGATCCACGGGATTCACTAAGTGAGAGTTTATTTCGTAGCCATTTCTCGACAAAAATCAGGCTTTGGCCACAGCACACGTTCATTTATCAGATCCGTGAACTGTTTTCACAAAGTATGGATCATTTATTCAGTTCTTTACCATTTATCATATAGATGAATGCATTAGTGACTTACAGAGTAATATGCATTTGTAACATACCCAGCAAGCACAGACTCACATGCTAATATAAGCTACACGAGTTGAAACTAGCATATTCAAGATTGATGTATCACTGCACACATTTCAATCTGGTCTTACACAATGTAGCATGGTGATTGTTGTGATGGATAGCTGACACAGTTGTTCAGGTGAAAACAGTTTTCCCCAGCAAATTAAAGGCTGAATTATTTAGCCAGGGAATGAACAAGGAGCCAATGAGAGCATCGCCTGGCTAACCATCTGGGAACAAGCCAAGGAAGTGGCTTTGTAGTGAGGCAGGAAGTGAGTCATCGCTGTTGCTAGGCTAAATATGGCTTTGACGGCACTAGCCGCTAGCGGGAGGCGGAGCAGGCCCTCGAGTCGTCACAAATGTTATCAATGGGAGCTGGTGGTGGGTGGGTGCACACTCGTCTACAGGAGAGAGACACATAGAGATGAGTAATAGAGGGGAGTGTAATACCAGTGACGGGTGAGAGTGTGCATGAAGCTACCCGTGTCTGAGAACTGTTCTGGATGCTGCACATCGTCACTGATATCTGCATCTGTCTGTGTGACCCTGTCGCTGAGTCCTCCCATCCTGCATTTCATTCAGTCTAATTGTCTGAGTGTGAGCGGAGTGAGAGAGAGCAGTCAGCACAAAGCGGGGCATTGAGCTGACAGAAGTCTGGGAGCTCTTCACTGGCCTAGCTCGCTCTTCGTGCTTTGCAGACTTGCCGAGAGCATAGTCAAGTGATACAGACTTTTGGTGCCCGAACAAATTGAAGAATCATTTAATTAATTAGAGTTGGAAGCGCTGTCATATTACCCCAAGGCAGTTTGTCTCACAGGAGTGTGTTGGGTTAAACAGTGGTCACATGAGGCAGGAGCTCTCTCGTGCTATTCCCTCAAACACAGTAACATATTAGTTACAGACATGTTTCTATGTGCCAGTATGACTCAAAGCTAATGACCACTCCTGGCTATAGAGCAGTGATACAAAAGGTTGTGGGCAATTGTGAAATATTCTCTACCGAAAGTAGTCGACAAATGTACTATTTACTACTGTTGAATTAATAACGCAGTGCCCAGCTGTTTTATAACATTAATTTAAAAAAAATAAACATCTAGTTGTAAGCCTTTAAAGAAATGTAGAACATGTTCCTACTGTCTCTTGTATGAGAAAATGTGCGGGAAGGACCAATGGGAGGTCAGGATTTGGTATTTAAAGATAATGTCTATTATGATGTATTGAGGGAGTGTCTAAAGGCACTTATTCTGGTGATTAAATCGTCCAAAAACTCTACTGTTCTTATAGTGCGTTCAATCAGGATGAGAAGTGGCATCACATATCGCGATAACATATCAAGTTAAAGCACAAGACCCCAATGGCACAAATGCCGCGGCACCAAAGAAGCGATTGACCCGAACAGATGACCCGTTGTTTGTATCCTCATGGAAATAAGCCCCGCCTCCTCTCAGGCGCGTCTAGTTTAAGCGACGGGACCTAAACGCACCAGGTTGCTGCCTGTTGCTGCCCAGTTCTGTTTTAATCCCATCACACATCCCTTCATCTGAACACAGTGTTTTATCTGAAGGCTCGGCTGTCCTTACAAATAAACCATTGTATGAATGAGCTTTGAAGGAATGAAGTGTGATTGGACTTATCTCAAACAATGGATTCACAAGAAACACCTGATGACTCAAAGGAAAAAGGAAAGAATGATTGGGTGGAGAAGCCTCAGGTACTGCATCCTTGAGAGTCGGTGCTCCAAGATCATGCAGAACCCCGCCCTCCAACACTGACCTCCCCCAACCAGGAAATGAGGAAGTGATCTCATTGTCTGCGGCCACAGTTGGAGTGCGGGCCGTTATGACGCATGGCTGTGTGTGTGTCCTGCCCTCGGGGACGAGTCCTCTACAATGTTAGTCTGTGAAAAAAACATCATCTCACAAACGGCTAGTTTCAGAAAGGATAAATGCATCAACACTGCAGACACACAGAGAAACACATTTGTGCATTTCTAGGTCATGAATGGGATTTTATTTTGTATTGTTTCTATTCAACATGTCTTGTAAGAAGGGGTATACTGAATGATGATTAGAATTTCTCATCATAAATAAAGCCTCGCAATATAAATTAAAGCCTTTTATTGCTGAACATTTCAAACTATGAAATATGTTTTATACTAATCTCCTCTGTCTGCATGTTGTTGCTTCTCCAACAGAAAGATGAGGTGTATCTGAATTTGGTTCTGGATTACGTTCCTGAGACTGTCTACAGAGTGGCCCGACACTACAGCCGAGCCAAACAGACCCTGCCCATGGTTTATGTCAAGGTATATAAATATGTGTGTGTGTGTGTTTCTATCACGACAGGGAGTGGTATGCTCCACGCAGATGCATACATATTCATCAGTACAGGAAATGTGGGATGAGTATTCACAAAAAGTAGCAAGAAATAATAAACATGTCGCCTGCTTTGATTTGAAACGTTGTGGTAGTTTAAAAGAGTTAATGGCTAAACATATTTGGCATTAACGACCGTAGAATCAGTTTAGTATACATACATCACCCATATCAGCAGTTTCTGATTGAATCGAAGGAAAGAAAGACTCCCTTGCAGTGGCAGAAATGTTCCTTGTCATCTCTAGAGAGCCACGTTATCAAAGTGCATCAGTTGAAGAGGCGCTGTCGTCGAGACATTTGCTGATACATGTTGTACTTGACCAGGCTGAAATGAGTGCTTGTTTCCAGACTTTAACCCTGTTATAAAAGCTGAGCTTGCTGTGTGTGTTGCTGTAACCTGTGTGTGTGTGTGTGTGTGTGTGTGTGTGTGTGTGTGTGTGTGTGTGTGTGTGTGTGTGTGTGTGTGTGTGTGTGTGTGTGTGTGTGTGTGTGTGTGTGTGTGTGTGTGTGTGTGTGTGTGTGTGTGTGTGTGTGTGTGTGTGTGTGTGTGTGTGTGTGTGTGTGTGTGTGTGTGTGTGTGTGTGTGTGTGTGTGTGTGTGTGTGTGTGTGTGTGTGTGTGTGTGTGTGTGTGTGTGTGTGTGTTTCTGTGTGTGTGTTTCTGTGTTTCTGTGTGCAGTTGTACATGTACCAGCTGTTCAGGAGCCTGGCCTACATCCATTCGTTTGGGATCTGTCATCGGGACATCAAGCCCCAAAATCTGCTGCTGGATCCAGAGACCGCTGTGCTCAAGCTCTGCGACTTTGGCAGGTGAGACTGAGACGAATAGTCAGAGGTTTTTAGAAATGAGCTTATTGCAGAGAGTGATTCTATAGCCCCAGCGGGTTAGCTTAGCATAAAGACTTGAAACAGTAGAAAGCTAACGTGGCTGTGTCTAAAGGATACACACTAAACCGTAGCACCTCTAATGAGCAATACTGATCACATTATACAGTATATAGTTTCTACCTGGAGTCATTGCTTTAGGCCTGGCACATTTCAGCAACAACCTGGTACATAATCCCCCGTAACACTGATACATGTTGCTTTTTTGCTTCATTTTTTTTGTACAGATGAAACGGCCAAGACATATTTAGTGTTATCCAGCTTCTGAGGTGCTGAAAGGTTCATTTATTTACATTTTTGGATAGAAAATAAAACTGCTTTTACCTGAGTTTACAGTCTTCTTTGCTAAGCTGTAGAGATTTATCACACAGAAATGGAAGTAGTATCGTTCTTCTCATCTTGAGTTTGGTGTCTACCCTGAAGCTTATAAATGGCGAAAAATCTTTGTTCTCAATTTGAGCAATTAACTGAAAATGTTACCCAAGGCTTTTCTCTTGGGTCATATACCCATTTGTTCTTCCGAAATGCAGCACAAAAAGCTGAAGGTGATAATGTGCTTTGACTTTGTGTGCAGTGCTAAGCAGCTGGTCCGCGGGGAGCCTAATGTGTCCTACATCTGCTCTCGCTACTATCGAGCACCTGAGCTCATCTTCGGTGCCACTGACTACACCTCCAGCATAGGTAAGCTGACTCCAGCTGCCAAAGGAAACACGTTAACCATTAAGCCACTTAATAAGCTTCACACTTAGAGACACTTCACCTTTAGGAAAAAGACATATTTGACTTTTACCTGCTTTTCACAAAGATTGTTTTGGTGTGAGTTGATGATATCGGCCGAAAAGATGTCTGCTTTCTCTTGAATATTCATGTAGGGACTATTTTTCCACCAAACTATAACCACCAGACATTTTTGGCCAACTTAGCAAAGCCGTCCTGGTCCTGATTTCTCGAGAAAGAAATTGCTGTTGAGTTTTTGAAATGTATTTAGATCACTAGCGTAATGCCATATAATTCAATCATATTTAAGTAAAGGCAGACCCTCTAAATATCCAACCCCTAGCAACTCACACGAAAACAATCTTAAAATACAAATATTATTTTTTATGTTGTTGTTAGGGGTGTAACGGTGCACATACCCGTACCGAAATTATTATCGGTTCGGTACACGTGTGTACCGAAGTGTACCGAACAAATATATAATGTTAAACGTAAAAAATTGAGAACGTGAACAACTTTTTGGAAGTAATCTTCAACGCGTCATAGAGCGACCAAGTCATTTAATTGGACGAGAGGCATACTATGAGAGCTGGTCACAGGGATGCGTTCAAATTTAGTCAGTCATTTGAGGAACTGTCGAAATGGTGAACGCAGATAAAGTTGAGCTCGAAAATCCTCCAGCATCATTGAAGTCTCCGGTTTGGGAACATTTTGGTTTCGCAGTTACGTACAAGGATGACAGACAAAGACAGGTGGACCGAACCAAAGCTGTTTGTCGGCATTGTTCAACTAACATTGGTTACGCGGCTGGCAATACATCAAACTTGCACACATTTGAAAAGGCATCACCCGAACGTGAATATCACCGGTACCAAAAGAAAAAAGACTGATGTGCAAACCCCACTCGCAAAAAGTTCAGACCGAGCCAAAGCTATTACAAACGCCAAATATCCTTATGTTGCCATGTTAGCAAAGCGCTACCTGGCTGTATCTGCTACCTCTGTCCCTAGCGAGAGGGTGTTCTCCACAGCAGGACACATTGTTAGTGCCAGCAGATCTGCCCTTTTGGCAAGCAATGTGGACAAGTTCATCTGTCTTTAAAAAAACATGAAAATACAATGACAAGCAAGACCTAATGTCAAGCTGGCTGTTTAGGTGAGTACTAGTGCAGTACAGTTCAAATACAGATTATTTCAGTTCATCGAAATGCTGCACCTTAATGTTTATTTTATTATATTTTGTATTTATTTGAGTGAATACATTATTCACAGTTTAATAATAATTTTTAAAAAAACAAAAAATATTTTATGTTGTGATAATTTGTTCTGCTGTACCGAACAGTGACCTAAAAACGGAGGTACGTACCGAACCGAAATGTTTGTGAACCGTTACACCCCTAGTTGTTGTGGGGAGAATTTTCCCTGTATCCTCAGGTGATGTTGATGATTTTATTAATACTACTACGATTCTTCTCTGATTGTGAATGATACATTGGTGTGGACAAAGATAATGAAATACTATCAGATTGTATATGAGCTCAAATGTTATTATTTTACCTCCTTTGCTTGTATCTGACATCTCTCCTCTGTGTGACCTGCCTCCTCTCTAGATGTGTGGTCAGCTGGGTGCGTGCTAGCAGAGCTGTTGCTAGGACAACCAATCTTCCCCGGTGACAGTGGAGTGGATCAGTTGGTTGAAATTATAAAGGTGATGACTCGGGTTGACACACAGGATGTATAAGTCCTCATAAACGATACTCAGATGATATATGACACTGAGATGTCTTCTTCATGAGTGATGAAAATGCGTGATATTTTGAATTCCAGTTGATGACGTATTGTTCCTGTTCTTGTCTGTCCTGTCCTCTCCAGGTTCTCGGCACCCCGACCCGAGAGCAAATCCGGGAGATGAACCCCAACTACACTGAGTTCAAGTTCCCTCAGATTAAGGCACATCCTTGGACTAAGGTGAGTCAACAGGTACAGGAGCCCTTTTACTTCTCTAAGATCCACAGCTTGTCTCCATGCTTGTGTCTCCCATCATACCTGCATGCCATCCTTCCTCCATCTTTATCACATCCTCCCAACAGAGCCGCATGAAGCCTCAAAAGCTGCTCTGAGTTTACAGACTCTGTGAAGAGTGACGGATAAAATACAGGCTAAATACTCAACCTTACACAGCTGTCATAAAGCTCTATTGAAATAGTTTTATTTTGCATGCAAAGCTTTTTATCTGAGGCGTGCTTGCCCATAAAATATGGCTTGTTTGTATTCTTATTTTGCTCCTTTTTGAGTAAGGTATTTTTAAGCAGCCGTGGATTAACAAAACGCCACAACATGCTTTAAAATGCGTTAAAATCCTGGTTTAAATTATACGTTTTTGGTCAATATTTCAAGTTAAATGCAGGTACAGTAATTGCTAAATAAACATTATGTAAAGCATTGAGCCGATGCTTTTGACTGTCAGTTAAACATGCTTTCAAATTGGCTCAACAGTCCTGACTTTGCTCTGCTGTATCTGTTAGTTTATTAAAGACAGATTGACCCGGTGCCACCAGAATATCCCCTTAGTTCTCCACTTCCTGCCCTCATCTGGTGAAGATAGAACAGGTGTGATAAACCAGAGGGACATGTTCTCTTCCTGGCTCCCCCTCAGCAGTCCCACCCTCAGCTCCTGCATTGGATAAAAAAGCCATCCAATCAGCAGCAGCGTCAGCAGGTCCTCCTGTGCGACTCTGAGGCGCCCCGCTGTGGTCGCTCTCTGCAACTGCACTCTGTCACTGAGACTGTTCACCGCTGCAGCGCTCAGTCCTTCAGTGACAGTCGTACTCCTACACACTAACCTCTACATTAAAGTAGAGCAGGCTTCATCATTTACACTAAATATGACGCCAATGTCTATAATGCATTATGAACGTATTAAAAATGCGTTGTAATCTGCTTATAGCGCTATATAAATAACATTTATATTTATATTGACACATGATTTCTAAAAATACTCAATGACAATGACTTTGAGTCAATTCTCATAGTGTTTTAAACTTGTAACTCATTTTTTGCAAGGATCATAGTGTATTATAATTTCAAGTTGTAATGGATGTAAAACATTAGAATCTCATTATAATGCCATTAATGTTAGTAAAGACATTCCTGAGTTATAGGCAGATATGATACATAATAAGCTGGCTTGTTATAGGTGTAAGTGCTCATGGTTTGTTTTAAGTAAATAAAAATATAATATATATAATAGATGTCTATCTAAAATGTCAGTTAGTGACAAACAATTTGAGGTATCACAATTACATGACATATTTTTTATCAATATGTTTATTGATTTTCAGCATACAAAAAAAATCACATACATAGGACGAAAACATAGAGCCCAAAGCAATATATACATATACACAGGACAACTACATTACTTTACATTAAAGAAAAATAACAACACTAAATTAAATTGGTACATACATAAAACAAGGGCACTTTAATACATCGGCAACCATCCAGTCTTCCAGCAATAGGACCGTATTTCTGCAGAGGCTATCACAGTGCAGAGTACATGACATTTCAAAGTAATTGTAAAATGCTTTATATAAAATGTGTTATGATTATTGTAAAAGAGCATTATAAGTGCTTATAACTATAATAATACAGTGCTGTTACTTCAAAGCATAATAATTAATAATTCCTTGCATTTATTATAGCGCTTTTCCAGTGCTCAAAGCGCTTTACAGATACACACATGTTAAGTACATGTTAAGTATGTTCAAAATGCATTTTAGATCTGAGTCATAGAAAGTGCTTTCATTTGTTTGCATTAGTCCATTTTGTGTCTTCGTGTGTATGTGTTAAAAACATTTGAATGTCTTCAGTATTCTCCTTGAGAGCAGACTTCCCGTGTCCCTGCTGACAGCCGTGTTGGTGTCTAACTGTTGTTCAGGTGTTCCGGCCGCGCACGCCTCCAGAGGCCATCGCCCTGTGCTCTCGCCTGCTGGAGTACACCCCCACCGCCCGCCTCACCCCTCTAGAGGCCTGCGCCCACTCTTTCTTTGACGAGCTGCGCGACCCCAACGTCAAACTGCCCAACGGGAGAGATAAGCCCTCCCTCTTCAATTTCACCACCCAGGGTACATGCACACGCACGGACGTTCTGTTGCTCAGCACAAAAGACTAAATAAACCAGCAGATATAACATTTGGAATCAAAACTAAACCAGAATATTTGCTTCAATAAATGACTTACAATTTATTGATTAATTGATTTATCGTCTTTTAAGGATTAAAGTTTTTTCAGAAGTTTGAATTTGTATTGGTAAACACTACGATTAAAATGTATTTTATTTGTCTCTTTTTCCATGAAAAGGTGTTCTCGTACTGTGCCGTCAGTTTTCATTCATAGATAAGCACAACTATTAGTACCTATTAAAACACGTTTCCATCGTTGGCTTCCATGCTTTATGCTATTTTTAAAACATGACCTTTTTTTTCAGAGTTATCCAGTAATCCCTCTCTGGCCTCCATACTCGTCCCAGCCCACGCCCGCAGCCAGGCAGCCGCCTCCACCCCCACCAACACCTCTGCCACCACAGGTTAGACGCTTCCACTGGCACTATACTTTGTATCTATTAGAAGTACTGGCGCTAATGTTACTCCTACTTAATGTTCTGTCGACTTGCTATAAATTATGTTTTAAAAAGCACTGTGGGCACTAAACTCTGCTGTGCAGGCGGACTGCTTCCACAACAAAATACATACTCACACATTTACACTTGGGTGTCAAAATAACCTTTCATTGTGTGCCAATTAGCAGCTTCAGTTTGGTGCTAAGGATCTTGCTCAGAACATTTCAAATATACAATAAATTACGTGCAATAAAATAAATAATGTAAATATTATAAACCATTGTTATTTCAATTGTTTCTTTACAATACAAGTATTAGTTTGACTGTAGATCTGCTCCTCTCCTCAGATGGCAGCAGCACAGAGCGAGGCCCCAGCAACACCACCGCCTCCGCCTCGGCCTCCAACTCCACCTCCTGAGCCCTCAGACGCCCCGCACCGGCCTCAGCCCTCGGCCTCTCCATCGCCCCGGCCAGGGCGTGATCTCCGCTCAGCTCCGCCCTACTCTCCCCCCCGACAGCAGCGGAGCGATGCTGACGCAGTCCGGGTTCAACAGCTAGCCCACAGCCCCATGCCAAAACCACAAACCAAGCCCCCCTTATCCCTGATCTTTTGTCCCTGACTGGCCCTTCATCCAGCTGTTTGAACTCTACTCCATCCTCCCTCAAAGACGTCTCTCCGTGCCCTCTCGACGGGAAGCAAAGCGCAGGGCCAGAGGTGTTGTCGACTGTACTCTTGTTAAAGTACACTGTACATGTATACACAATGCTAGCCTGCTAATGTTTGTAAGAGGACAATCTGTAGAAAAAGTCCTAAGCTGTTCCCCCTCTCCGGCCGTCCTCCTCGTCCCATTTTTCTGCATCCTTTGACCCCGATGTGTCCCCTGGCCGACCCCCCCTTGGTTCCTCCTGTAGTGCATGGCCTGAGTATGGTTAGGATCTCCCGGGGGTCTCCACACCCTCTCACTTCTCAACTCCACTTCTGCAGACAAGGCATGAGGCTCACGCACGGGTATACACACATACACACTCACAAACACACACGTACATCCTCACACACACACACATGGGTGCATGATGATCCTGATGTATGTGGAAAGACGCAGTCCACTTGCGGGGGTAACGTTTGGACAGGTTTCTTTTTTTTCCGTTGCCTAGGGTTGTTTTTAAATGGTCTGAAAAGCTGTTTTACGCGACCTTGTTTTAAATTGTTTTGTACTCCTGGGCAGATGTTTTTGGATTGTGACATGTATCTGGTCCTGTGTGCTTGTATAATATATACATACAAAACAAACTTGCATACATACACAGTTTATATATTACTTTTCCTTATGTATAAAAAGTATATATAGATATATGTATATTAACTACAATGGTTCAGAAATCATTTATGGGGAGCTCCTATCTGGCAGAGCAGTGGCAATATTTGCTGCTGCCTAAAGACAATAGATCTAGATGAGGTGGTGTTTTTGTTTTCTTTGCTGGAGTGTTGTTAGATTCCAGCTGTCTGCCCTGTGTTGTCTGTATTAAGGCTGGAGATGGATTTAGGGCATTGCTCTATCCCTTGCCTTTGTACCGACTCTGTCTGTAACAGTGTTTCTGTGACAGTGCAGTTTCCAGACGAACATCTTCCCCCCCGTCCTTTCTCTCTCAGTCTCTGTGAAAAAGTCAGTGTTTCTCATCACTCTTCTTTCTGGCGTCGGTCCCCTCACCTCTGACTGTCTCCTGTTCTGTGACCGCTGACTGAAGTGTTAGCCTTCTCGCTCCCCCCCCCCCCCCCCCCCCCCGCCGCACATAGAGCCCCTCGGTACAGTCTGTCCAAGCGTCTTATTTACAGACAATACTCACTACATTTAAAAAAGAAGAAAAGAAAAAGAAAGAAAAGCAGAATTTGTATATACAGTATAAATGCTCCTCACCAAAATTCTGACTTGTATGTTGTTTTTTTATGTTTATTTTGTGTTCATGTTGTGTTCAAGGTATGTATGTATGCAGACCCATGTACTGTTTATGAGCAAAAACAAAGATGATAAAAGGTAGGGAAAGAAGAAATGAAAGAAAAAAAGATTAAAAAAAACAATCAGGGCAAAACTGATGTTTGTGGATATTGTAGATGATGATGATCAGCTTTATCCAGCCATATGTTCAATCTTACCTGTACAGTACAGTAGATGACAGCTGTATTATTGTAACACAAACTAGTCATGTATAGTGTAACTATAGTTTGGAGTGCCTTTGCTTTCATACACCTTCGCCTTGTTTCCCCTCACCCGCCTCCCCCTTCCATCACCCACCCCCCCCTCTCACCCGCCTCCCCCTTCCATCACCCACTCCCCCCCTCTGACTTGGACTCTCCCTTTGGTGCTGTTGAATGTCCTGCAACACACACACACACAATCCCACTTGATTTTCAGTCCCCCTCCACTCGCACCTCTTCCCATTTGTCCTTGCACACTTAATGTAATATACAGACATTGTTAATTATTGTAAGGATTCTTTTTTTCCTTAACTGAAGACACGAGTAGTGTTTATTTGAATAGATGTTTTATCTTGGACACACATGCACACACAGCACAAACGTGTCCACCACAGTCCTGGCACAGGCTCCGCGGCATGAAGTGGGTTTGGGGGATGGCAGCGGGGGTTAAAAAAGGCCTCGTATACTGTAGTCAGTACAGTATAGTTTCTGTGTAACTCACAGTGTTGGTTCTGTTACCAAAAGCCAAACTAAGATGTAGTTGTGACGAGGCAGTTATGTATGTATTCTGTCTCCTGGATCTTTTTTTGTCCTTTTTGCTTGTTCTCCTTCCTGTCTGCACACTTCAGTAGCACCTAAGGCATCGAGTCATGTAGCCTCTCTCCTGTCTCCTGCTTGCTGTAATTTTGCATTCATGAACGTGTTGCTACCCTCCACAAGAAAGATTGAACACCTCACCCTACCCCCCTAACTCCAGTTCAATAAAAACACCACAAAGGTTACCAAATAATAAGTGTATATACTGGTATAAAATATTATGCTGGCATATACACACGTTTAACATGTTAACTGGGTTTAAAGAAAAAGTACCACACAACATCCTGTATAACAGTACTACTACTTGAATGCCTCCGTTTGTGACTGAAACTTTGATTTCATTTTTTTGTTTTTGTTCTGTGAAGGTATGCTAAATGTGCACCTCTGTAAATATTCCCTCTGCGTGCTCTGAGGAATAGTTCCCTGGTACTGTAATTTGCATTAAATAAAGAGTAGGATAGCCTGGAAATGATCAACATCTTTGTCTGCTCCATCTTCTTTGAGTAAGAGTGTGGTAAATGTGTATAGCCTGGTCAGTGTTTTGGTGGTAAATGTTCCTGAGACTTGCATCGAATCGCTAAACATTTTATTGGAACGAAGAACTTAACTTGATAAAAGATAACAATTCTCTCCCTCTACTCTCAACACTAGTTTACGAGATGATGGCTTCAGCATGTTCACATTTGCGTTTCCCTTTTTCGAACTATGCCGCTAGCATGGCTAAAAAGTGCAACAATGATTATATAAGTTGAACTCTGAAATAAAAACACTGTTGAGTTCTAATTGACAATGAGAAACAGCAGCAGCCCATTTAATGATTATAAATTCATACATTAACAGTACATCTTCCCTCTGGTTTAGGTCCTACTTCTTTGACTAGCCCAGATTTCCCGACCAACTGATCCGTTTTATTTTTAGACAGAATGACCACAGTGGGGCAGTGTTTGTCTTATGATGTTTATGGCCCTACAGAGCATTTGTATTTACAATATGTGTAGAGCCTTCTTGTTTCACATGAATGCATCAAACACTAAACATGAATCTGAGGTAACAAATATATATATATGACCGTTCTCTGAGAAAATACAAAGTTCATCTTCTCTCACAATTCTCTTAAAAAAACGTTATGTCAGCATTCATTCATAGACACACAAAGTGAACTTACAATTTACAACTTCATGTGTAAAACAAATGGCACAAATGTTAAATCTACCATAATCCACTGCCACTGTAACCCCTGAAACTTAATTGTGTCCTAATTCATAGCTTACTTGAAAGTTGATAGTGTTATATTTCAGCAGGACTTGATTATCTTCATCTGGATTTCGTGCTTTGGACATCACATGATGTAAGTGCATTCTTTAGTATTTGGACACATTTAACAACATCAAAAACAGAAGGCTTCTTCAAACCAATGAGCACGTTGAGCTGGTCCCGGCTATGAACAGTAGATGTCGCTATCAGAAGTCACTACAGGGGTTTTTACTGACCATCTCCATTATGAGAGGCGAGATAATGTCCGGCTGGATGTCCTGGATCTGCAGAACCTGTTTGCTGTACTCCTCATTCATTGTTCTCATCTCAGTGAGGCAGGACATCACCTTGGGGTACAGCAGGCTGCAGGCAGAGGAAACAAAGGAGGGGGAATCTGAGAAAGATTTAAAAGGGAGTGGTCCCAGGGTGGCGCTATGTATTACACTCACTGTTTCTCTGGTCCTGTCCTCTTGCAGTCAATCCAGGACTTTAGAGTCAGCGCCAAGTTCTCATGAAGCTCGTCAATCACACGGTGCTGCTGCACACCTGGACGGTCTGATCAAATAAAATCACGCTTACTATTCAACAGCAAATATTAGAATGTTGAAAATACGTTTGACTGGGTTCAAATACACACTCTTTCTAGGTTTTAAATATTCACAGGGTTTATAAATGATTGATTAGCAAGAACGGGGAGGAACTGATGAAGATCCTGAAAATGCTACCTGGAGAAAACAGGGACATGGCCTGCATGAGGGCGTACTCTTCCTCCTGCAGGCACAGGTCGCGCAGCGTGTGGTGAAATTTCAGCAGAGGCTCCAGCAGAAGTGGCTGGAAACCCGCTATGGGACAGAGATGGTAAAAGAATAATAGATAGTGACACAAGGGAAAAACATGAAAATGAACTAAGTGTGCTCAAGTTCCTTGCCTGCGTTAGTTTCCACAGTATGAGGCACAATGTATTGAATCCACATTAAGTCAGTTGGTTGTTGATTGTTATATTATTTCATTATTCTTCATTTTAAGCTTTATTGTCCGGGTGTTCACAAACAAGGAAATATTTTATGTTTTTTGTACTTACCTGGAAAAAGACTGAGACCTAGAGTTAAAAGTGTATATTTATATTAATATGTACTTGTACGTGAACACCTGGTCTACAGCTGATTCTCTTGTCTAAAGACTGTCTGCCAGCCAAGGGATTCCCAAGCTAGAAGAGACATGAATGAACAGTCATTGAATTTCATTTGCTCTCTAGAAAATTAGCAGACAACACCGGTTTGACAACATTCTGGAAAACGCTCCCCGCTAGTCACGTTACACCTCTGTGAGCATCAGATAAGGGCGGTGAGGGAAGTTCAACAGCACTTGTCTGACTTTAAAATAAAAGGTACTACTATTATTTGCTACTTAGCAACTTCATACTGTATAACGTGGTGCCTTACTAATGGAAACCAAAACAAGGGAAGTGAGAAACTAATGCATACACATTGACCCCTTCATCAGGTCCAGTGTTTCCCATACATTGATTTAATTGTGGCGGGCTGCCACAATTAAATATCGTCCGCCACAAATGGATCTCATAAAAAAAAAAGATATATATATACTATCTTTTTTTTTTTTTTTGGTGGTCTAATGGATAGTGAGGTGGGCTGATGATCGGAAGGTTGCGAGTTCAAATCCTGCCTGGAACACCACTACTAGTGTGCCCTTGAGTAAGGCACTTAGCCCTCGGTTATTCCAGGGAGAATGTCCCTGTAATCGGTCATTGTAAGTCGCTTTGGAATAAGGCGTCTGCTAAATGCCTAAATTGTAAATTATATTTTTGGGAGAATAAACCCCACAGATCCTCAACTCCGGTGTGTTTCACTCATTAACAACGCACCACAGAGCAACAAGAACGTTGTCTACAGTAGTCATGAACTCGCATGTTTTATCTTATTTGAGGGGGGGGTGGATGCGTGGACCACCCGAATAGGTTAAGGGGCCTTTGGCTTTTCTTGCCGGGGGTGCGGTGCCCCCACAAATAGAATCAAATTCTGTGGGAAACACTGAGGTCAGATAACTTTAATCAGAATCAGAATACCTAAATTAAATTTGTTACAGCAGAAAAGAGCCAAATGTAATGCTTAATGCTAACCCTGTTGTTCTTTTGAACTATTCAACTCTTTTTGGTAGTTTTGAGTATCTCTTGTTGGCATCTCTTCTTGGTTATTCTGTGTCTCTTTAGTATTTGATTTGTTTTTTATTTTTGATTGTCTGCTGAACCGGAAATGCTAATAGTGACTTCAAACTATAGGGCTCTGAACCCGCCAAGGGCCCAGTGGTGTGCCAAAGCTCTGATAAACCCACAGTACAACACTACACAGCAGAAATATACAGCAACTACCTGTTTTTTTTTCTTTTAATGTTTCTTTTATTAGCTTTTCTTTTTAATGACTGATTTTAAATGCCATTTTCTTAATGTTTTTCATTTTTTGTAATGCACTTTGAATTGCCTTGTGTTGAAAAGTGCTATATAAATAAACTTGCCTTGCCTTTTATGTGTTTATAGGCAACTGCACCAGTGCGTTTGACATGCACTGTATAAGGGGATGATACAGTATGTTGTGTTGTGTTTAAAGGCTGTTGTGTTGCCTCCACTTAAAAATATATATTTTGGGTACTCATCTGTACATGTGGGAGTGACTGTGGCCGTGAGGGTGTGCGGTCGTCTTTCAACTAGAAGGTTTTGGATTTGATCCCATGCCCGTGTCAATATATTCTTGGGCAAGATAACCCTGTGTTGCTCCCGATAGCATGGCCAATGGTGTATGAATGTGTATACATTTTTGTTCCTAGAGCAAGTGACACTGCGTGAATGAATGAGATGTGAATGGGTGAATGACTAGTAGTGTGTAAACTGGTTTAAGGTGTTGAAAATACCTTATAAAGCGCTATATACAGTAAGTACAGTCCCTTGCCATGTTCAAGCTGTATAGTTGAAACAGCTAAGTTTATTCCTATTTATATATAGGCCTATATATAATATATATATAATATATATTATTTCAAATAACCAATATAAAGTGTTCTCACCTCGTACAGCGTCATTTATGCAGTAAGTTATATGGCCACATTCCCAGATTCCTGTTTTTGTGTTAAACACCATGTTGAAGCGTATCTGCATTATTTCAAATGTGGCTCCCTTTAACAGAGAAATTTGATCATCCATGTTCAGAGATCTGTAAGAGACACAAAATTAAAAGTGAATACTTTTTTCCAAATATAAAACAAATGTAAATGAAAATGCATTGAGGTAAACGCTTACTGGAAGTCCCGAAGACTTTTAGAGAAAGTAATGATGTCCTGAATCATGTAAGTGGTCAGGTCAGCCACGTGTGGAAGAGCAGTGAAAACACTGCCTTTTTTCCCGGCCTCTTCATGCTCTTGGTTTTCTGGTGTTTCAAAGGAACCAGAGAGACTGGTGGAGGAGAGGGAGCACAGCTCGCTTTCAGACTCGTCCTGACCTACAGGAAGGGCGTTTCTGTCCATAGGCTAAAAAAAAAAAAAAGTCTCAGTGAGAAATGATAAAACAGAGACAACACCTCAAACATGTTGACAGCCATTCACGCACCCTAAAGCCACTGAAGCGATAAAATGCTGAGTCGAATGATTGGCGGTGGCTACAGAGAAGCTCCTTAATGGTTTCCTCTTGTTGGGAGGAAAGCTCCACTGGTGCATCCAGCCTCTTCCTCGTCTGGATGCGGGTCCTCCTCTCCTGTACTTCCTTCTCAGACATGACCACTAAAAGAACACAAAAATATGTATAGAAATCTGATTAAAACACTTCTGACAGTTACAAAATTATGTTTTACATCTGATTAGATTAGAAGATTAGAATCTTTAATGACCACACAGCCAGGCTGGTGGAATTCGTGTTTAAATAACTCCTGTAGGACTGTATTTTGTTGAAATAAAAAAGTTTAAAATCAAATAAAGATACAATATAAATACTAGTATCATATTAATATGCCCATTCAATCAAATATGATAATCCCTCCAGCATTTACATTTAAGCTCCTCTAATCACATGCTACCAATACAAAAACACAAAATCATTCTTTGTGTCTGGATGTTACTTACTCTCTTGGCGCATGCCTATGGCCCGGCATTTACGGAAGCGGCAGGCTTGACACGACCGTCGGTTGTTTTTGGTTATGCTGCATTTGTTCTGGAACCTACAGCGGAGCTGCGTTGACCTCTTTATGGCACGTCTGAATTGATTTTAAAATCCACTCAGTAATAACCTCAAAAACCAATCTGAAGTTCAAAATCACATGCATTAAAACACACATAATGTATTAACGTATGACATTGTATGTGACGACAAGGTACCAACCAGGAACTTTACAACCTTTGATTGTTATTAGTTCTCAACTACTGTGGGTGTGTAACTTATCTGGGTGAAAAGCTCCTGCTTGAATAAGTTGTTAGGAATTTAATTCAGTTGCATAAATAAGGGAAGTGCTACAGCTGCATGTGTGAGTGACATGATTGAAATAACGTCACCTGAAGAAGCCCTTGCAGCCTTCACATGTCAAAGCATTAAAGTGGTAACCCTTGGCCAGATCTCCACACACCGCGCAGGCTCTGGGCTCCTCATCTTCTGTTGTCTCCTCTTCCTGGCTCCCTTCCTCTTCATTGTACCTTGTGAGCGCTTCTCGGATGCTCTGTACTCCTGTGGCCTCATTCATTCTCACCTATGAAGGATAAATACATCATTCTGGCATCTTTAACTCATATTGATTAATTTCAAAAGCAACAATTTTAAACAAAAGCACAAACAGTATTGTGTGATCTAGCTCATCTGTCCACATAAAATAATGGTCTTAGTTTTTATATATATCCAAGGATAATGCCAGAGGAGGGAGAAGTACTCAGAACTTTATTTGTGTAAAAGTGGAAGTACCAGAGTAATACTTTACTAGAAGTAAATGTCCTCCTGTATTAAAAATGTTACTCAAGTAAAAGTACAAAAGTGTTAGCAGCAACATTTACAAGTAAAAGTACTCATTATGCAGATTGATCCATTTCAGAATAATATATGATGTGTTTTTATTTTGATTATTGATGCATTAATGTGTTACAAAGCTGGTAGAGGTGCAGCTAGTTTTAATGACTTGGTATACTGCAGGGTAGATAGTGAATTTAATCCAGGTGTAACTAAATCATTCTTTAAGTGTTGTTTATATTTCACCGTATTAATACAAATCTGTAAAGGTGTTAAATAAATGTGTAAACTTACACGATTTACCTCTGAATTGTAGTAGAGTAGAAGTACAAAGTACACGTATTTAAGTCTAATCAAAGCCCTGTATTCCTATATATTGTTTGAGCACAATCAATAGTATTAAAGAGCACCATGGTCAATGGGTTTAATAAGGTTTTGATTAATAACCTTTAATACATGTAATATTGTTTCAAATCTTCAAGCCAATGAATGCAACTGAAGTGAAACAGACCTGAAGAAAGTGTTAATATCAAATACATTGTTTTCCAGGATATATCATGTATCCTCTTTACTGAACATCGTTTATGACAATATATTAAAACCAGTGGCCTAATGTGTATTTGTGTACTGTATGCCTATGTCTAAATCCAGTGTGTTGTGTCTATAAACTGCACAACCTGAACCATTACTTGCTTACATGGCTGTGTGACAACGATTTCCTGGAGGAAACATGTATCGATTACAAATTAAAAGTATATAAAAACGTGTTTTGTTCGGGCGAAACAACTCTATCGCCATTTATTTGACTTAATGTTTAACAACAACTGGAGTGATACTTGCAATTCCTATGTTTAATGAGTCATGAAAGAAACTCTTCGTCAGCCTTTAGAGACTTTGAAAAAGACCTAGGCTACTTTCCCTGCCTCTACTGCCCGGTTAAAGGTCGAGTTTTAATCAAATAGTAATCCAGACTGTTCCACTCACTTGCTCGGTGATTCCAGATGCCAAACAGCTGTATGTGGTCTCCGGGGGTTCAGCCTTGCAGCGTTTAATCCAAGAGCATTATCCGACCTACAGTGAATTGAACAGGTGAGCGAGGATCACACAGCTCTTCCTGCTGGCCGTGTTGTCTGACGCTTGGTGTCGGTCTCGTCTCCACAAGTCTACTGGCTGCAGCACACAGGACGGGCCCGGCGCCAATGTGGGGAAAGGTGAGCTGGGGGGTCATTCACGTCCCTCGAAGTTCCCACATTCATTTTCAAGCAAATACAGTGACTACAGTCGATGTAATTACTGCGTTTAGAGTATTCTGTAACGTTTCACTGACCTGTTGTGAGCAGAAAGTTTACGCCGTGTTTGGTATGTTGTCCTGCAGTAATGAAGCAGAACGGTTTATCGTTTGCAAAAACCATAAAAACCTATTAAAAACACCCGCGTCTATTCGTGTAATTACGGTACGGGTGCTGGGCGTGGTCAGAGAGGACGAGGTACATGTACTTAAAGGTGGGGTAGGTAATTTTGGAGAAACCAGCTCGAGTGCGCTAGAATTTGAAAATACACAGGGTCCTTCATACTTCTCTTATTTTTCATTTCCTCGCTCCTTTCACACCAGCGCCTTTTCAGCTCCGGCTCGGAGCTAGAGCCTGAAAAGCGCCGGGTTTTCCTGTTCACACCGCAGCGGCGCCGGCTCTTAGCTCCGGAATCCGCTTCATTTCCAGCTCCAAAAAATTGTCGGTCCAGAGGCAAGAGCTTTGGAGCTAAGAGGCGACGTCGCTTACGTCTCTCTTACGTCGAGGCGTGCAGGAAACTAAACCCACCACTGTTATGCCTGCCTACAAGCAGTAGTGCCTATAAACACACTTTATAAAGTCAAGCAACACTAACCAGGCTTCGTGTGATTCTGTTTATTTGTACCTTACTTTGACCATCCGTTCACTGTTATCGATCATTGTGGAGAGAGGCAGACGTGTTGTTTTGTATTATTGCAGCTATCGGATGCAAGTAGTCAGTTTAGCTTCGGTTGCTATGCTAACATCACCCGTTTTATACCAGAGAAACTTTCTTAACAGCGTTGTGATACCAAACAGTGTCAATTCAGACTGACACACATTCACTTAGGCTAAGGGGAACTGGGGATATGCATCAGCTGCTTGTGTGAGTCGGACAGTGAATACTTTAGAGCGGCCGCTGCAGTGTGAGCTAACCGAGAGCTAACGGGAGAATAAACTCCTGTGGAAGAGCAGCACTGCAGCGGTCGGTAAATGCTGCAGAAACACATTAATAAACAAAGAACCACGGCACCCTGGAGCAAAGTATAAGGTTGGAGAAGTCGTTATTCAATTTATTCTGGCTTCGTGTGATTAAAAGCAACACGATCATCGACCCGACGCAGTTGTTGTTGTGAGCTGCCGTTGGGGAGCAAATGAGCGATGTAAACGGTGACGTCATGACGCAGCAGGGGCAGCTCTGGGGCGCCAGTGGGCGATGTGAACAGAGCGGGAGCTGAAAAGGGAAACCGGAGCTGAACCAGAAAAGCTCCCGCTCGGAGCTAGAAACTGAAAAGCGCCGGTGTGAAAGCCGCATTAGTGATGGCAGTTTGACACCGAAGCTTCGAACGGAGCTTCAACCCTGGACTTCCTATTCCATAGAAGGAGTGCTTCGAAGCTTGCTTCAAATCACGTGACATATGACGTCCGAAGCAGCAACTGCTTCAAATCACGTGACATGTGACGTCCGAAGCAGCAACTGCTTCATTTCCTGAATGAATCACTTGACTGGTTTGCGGTCCATTCACGCGATTTAATGCACTGCCGCGTCTCGATTCTGACAGGTGACAGGTTGAAACAGTTTCGAATTTGAGCGCTTCAACACTTTATGATCGCTCTAAACAATGCGCAATGTGTGGGTTGTTGTCGTCTGTTGAGTTGTTGTTGGTATTGCATTTGAATTGTAGTATCATTATAGAGCAAGCCAGGAAGAAAGATAGGTCGTTCTGGCTCGGGAAACACTTCGAAATGTGGAGAAATTGTGAACAAAAAGACAGTTATCAATATAAAAACAGTTCAATATTTCAAGGAATAGATAGCCCAGTGGGTACAGCCGGCGGCCCGAATGTGGCCCTCTCCTCCCAAACAAATGTCCAGCACTCTCTAGTCTCTTCTCAATAACCCAATACACAGAATTATCAATCTTTAATTGCAAATAGAACATGATATTCAGTCTTAGTGTGTGTGTGCATCGAATATTTTTCAAGGCAAAGATACGTTAAACCCACTGCAGCCTTGCACTTCGCCAGGAGAGGTCGCTGTAACTGAAGCTTTGAGAAATGAACCTATTTCCGACACAATTGTCCAAGTGGTTCGATGCTTCATTCAAAGCTTCATTTTGCCATCACTAGTCTCGGTCTCACCGGAAGTTAATAGGCTTGTTTGAGACAAGCAAGACCTGCGCAGACCATGGATGTATAATAAGAACTGGATACAGCGTGGGAGGCGGGGCCTCATTCATTCCTATGAGAGTTGCTCATGAGCGCATGATGATAAAATCATAGATATATATAAACACTAGATGGCTCATGAGAGATTTTCCAGCGTAGCTGTCCGGCCGCCATCTTGCTACAGTTAACAGTTACTCTGATTCATGTTATGGTAGCTGTTGTAAGGTGAGTGATCTGCACAAAAATACTCTTAACTCACTGAAATCTTGACTGATTTACAAACGGTTTGGTTTATTATAAACATGATTAGCATGGCTATGATACAGGATGCTTGGACATGTTGAAATTGCAGCTTTTCTTTGTGTATGTGGTTGTATTTATTAGCTGGCTAATAACAAGAGGCTGTCAGTGAGACCTAGTATTACAAAGTTGACCCAGCAACTTTACACCAGTGGGAGAGGCAGAACTTTTCAACATAACTTAAGTTACACATGATTTCTTCCAAGTGGTTTGGCTTGTTAAAAACATCTTGCATTATGATACAGGAATTTTCTGGCTTTGTGTTTACAGAAGTACCTGACTATGCCGGACTTTTGTGCAGCCTACGGATGCTCCAATCGCCGCTGTCTGCAAACAAGAACCCGTGGGATCACCACATATGTTTATGTTTGCTCAGTCTAATAAACCCATAACATGGTTGTGAAAGAATACCAAAGCTGAGGCTGGACGATGATTGATTGTTGGTGTGCCATGTGTCACCGTGTGTCTTATTGGTTTTGTGTTATACTGTATTTTATTGTGTGCAGCTGGTCCTTATCTCCAAGACACATTTAAAACAAATAACCTTGAACCTTGAAGCCCCATCTCACCCCACCTGCTCCTGCTTCCTACATCCCCTCCACACCAAGTTGTTCTTCTTAATAATAATAATACATTTATGTAGGGGGGCCGCCTTTCATAACACCCAAGGACACCTTACAGGGGCATAGGGGCAATATAGGGAACAATTTAAACAGTGGATTTTGTGATATATCAGCCGGGGTGAGACAAGACAAACCACAAATGGACTACAGAAGGACACATGGTACAGTTTATATTATTCTTGGTCTTTTTTCAATAACATATTTCAAA
The DNA here is from genome assembly GCF_902827115.2 of Pseudochaenichthys georgianus. NCBI lineage: Eukaryota > Metazoa > Chordata > Actinopteri > Perciformes > Channichthyidae > Pseudochaenichthys > Pseudochaenichthys georgianus. The sequence continues at coordinate 26,217,159 of NC_047523.1, read as the reverse complement.
GGTTCTGGATTTGTTTACAAATCTAGAAACTAAATACAAAACTAGGATGATATGAAGATCTCATGTCAAAAATAATTGTGATAAATTAGACAGAACTGGCCTGTCTGTGAGCACATTTTATGTTGGTTTGGTTCTTCTGATAAAAGGTGTGAATATCTAAATAATATACCAACATATGCTATTGTCATTAGTTGTGTCCCTGTTCCTCAAGCTAAGGCATTGCTAAATGAACAACTCTTGGCTTACAGAGTGGTAACATGAGACCGATTTTTATATATAAAATATAAATGTATTTTAATTTTATAATTTATTTATAATTTATTTTAAATATTAACAATGTAATAAAATAAATGGAAATATATACACCGTCAAATATTTAATATAAATACCTTGTGTGTGTGTGTATAGCTATTGCTTTATCTGATTAATGTTATTTTCATATGAAAGTCCATGATTATAAGTATGCAGTATCATAACTACATCTTTGATGTTTATAAAAAACCAAACCGTTTGAAAATTGAGCAAGCTATGGTTATTTAAATAGTAAACCATAATGTTATGAATGAGACCACTGCCAGCAGCGCGGGTGAGTCATCTAGTGTTTATATCAAGCGGCAAACTGTGGGGTAGAGCCGTGAAGCCAATACGGAAGTGTCACACACTGCAGTTCATATATTGGCCGATAGGCGATGGCTGCAGAAAGGAGCAATTTCCATAGACCCCCATGTTAAAATGCCCAACTTTACAGCAGAAAAAAACATGTTTCTCTCCCTGGCTCCATACATTTTTATTATCGATATAGTTAGATTCCACCTTCATGATTATGGATCTGAGAGTGAATTGTTTTCTAACGCGACCCTTTTATTTATATTAGGTCTTAAAGTGTGTGCATAAATTAGGGCGTGGTCACATTGAGTGACGGCTCTGTCAAGTGCCTGCCGCTGTTAGCTTCTTGTCTCTCTGCTAGCTGCTCCGTGAAGCTAGCTACAGGGACTCTGCCTGCTCAGCTGATCCAGGAAACACAACTTGTAGCCGGCCGTGGTTGTTGTGTTCTTCATGCTTATATATCGGACTATTGTGACTCGCTCTGCCGTTAAAACAGACGGTGCATGAATGCGGTAAGTACAATTCGAGTGCTTTATTTATGTGTTAATGATTTTAATCAGCTACGTAATGAATGGTAAGGCTTGGGTTAGCATGTAAGCTAGTGGTAGCTACATCGGTGATAACGATTGTAATCGTACCCTCCAAGTTAAAATCATAGACTGTATATATAAAGGTTCAAACGAAATAGACAAGTGTTAAGTGGGATAATACTGTTGAACAAACGGCTTCTGTTTGAGGTTGATAAAATAAGGTTACATCCTTGTAACTTAGAGATATTTTATTATGTAGGAGGAACTGTATGCATCGCTAAGGTTAATTTAAATTGGCTATGCTCAAGTATGTAGACAAGTTAATGTCGAAGTAGTTATGTGAAATCAACCTCACAATAAGATATGTGTATATTACAATTATTAATGTCATATTTCAAGATGATTACTTAGATATTACAATATGGTTGGTTGAGCTGGAGTTCATTATCGAGCTTACACGTTAACGTCACAGTCATATGAAGAACGAACCCAAACCTTGTTGTTTTTATTAATTGCATTACCAAATTGGTATCAAATAAACAGTAAGCATTGGTAACACAACTTCCAAAGTTACAGTAAAATAAAAAGGACCCTGACTCGGACAATACACAATCCAACATGATCAACAGAAGATAATCAGTTATATTGTTTGTACACATGGTACTTTACATATATATCTGTTTGTTTAAGGTGTCTAGGTGATGCAGACAGGCTGGACCAGAGAGTGAGAGACAGAACTGGACTCCTCACAGCAGTGAACTTCAGCACAGGTACAAAGACTCTTTTTTTCTTACTGTACAAAGAATCAAGAAAGATATTGGTTTAAATGAATGAAGTATTGACTTGAATACACTGATATACATTCCAATAAACAATACTAAATACTAGATCACCTACACATCAGTTAAGTTGAGGGGTTTTTCCATGCAAAAAGTTACATTTAGATATTTAGCAATATGACTTTGTCAGCTTTCTAATGTAATGTATTGAAGGCAAAGATTTATCTCTCAATATTGTCTGTAAAAAACGTGGTAAAAGTTATTCTTTCAGTGAGACAACAGAGCAAGCTTCTACAGTTGCACTACGTTTTGATAACAGTTAAATATTATTTTGATAATAACATATATTTCAATGTTGATGAACTTCATACTGTTCATTCATAATCTGATTGTCTTTGTAGCTCATTGTTTAAATAAAAAAAAAACATTACAATTACAAAATAATGATATCTACAGCTCCTAAACACACAAACACACCACTTTCATAAATAACATACTTGTTCTGCAATAATATGTTTTATGTTTCCTGTCATTTTTGTTAGGAAAGGACATGCCTGAAAGACACGACATGTTCTCCTTGTCTGAGGGTCAAGAAGAACATCCAAGAGGATCATTAAAAGCTGATGCTATGAGATGTTAAGACCAGTACAGGACATTCACTATAAACAACTTTTATTGTAAAAACAGTCAGCTGATCGAATGCAGCTATTTCCACATCTACACTCCATCAGCTGATTATTTCTATTTGCCTCACTTTATGAGCTTCACATCACTTGTGCCTTGTACCGCAGAGTTTGCAACGTCACAAATAAATGGGGCCAATCTTCAGTCAGATGTGAATGTGTAATCTAACATGTTCAGTAAGAATAATGGACGAAAGGAGTGAAAATACAAATACAATTTATTGAAATGTGAACCAAAAGTTAATCAAATGTTTTAAATAAAAAGCACATATGGACAGAAGGTGTAAACCTATTAAATGTATAAGTAAACACATTTAGTCAAATAAAGTGACAGACTAGGCCTGTGCAGTTGGTATCAGCTTTGCCCAGCATGGGCTCCTTCATCAGCCCTGGTCCTCCTCGCTGAGGAAAGACCCTCAGTCCTCTCCAAACCAACAGACAGGACGTCCATCACACGGAGGTTTCTCCCTGAAGTCTCTGCAGCCCTCTGGACACCACGCTGTCTCAATCCGTCCACACTGAATATGAGAGGGGGGAAATGAAAATAATAGATGCTTTAGACAATAAGAAACATAAAGTTGACTGTTGAATTGCTCAGTTTTTTTAGATTATCAATACTATTACTGTATAACTAATATCTCAGGTTAAGAGGCACATTCAAATAAAGATTGGTCTTTAAATACATTTTGTCTTTTGAATTGTTTGTCTAAAGTCAAGGATCTAGAACTGGTACTTATTTTTAATGATAGTCTGGTTATTATGCTGTTGGCCTCACAGGTAAGAGCACTAACTAGCTACCATCACATGTACCTTAGCTTGACTTAAACGTATGGTTAAGTGATATCAAAATATAAATAACTAATGTCATGCAAACATATTAATATTTGCTTGATTCCAGAGTTGAATTTAGCACAATTGCATACAAACGTTAAAGGGATAGTGGAAATTGAACCCCAAATAGTTTCGTTTTAACTTATATACAAGCATAATTACGTACCAAAACAATCACACCTGATTAAAAAAATATAATAATTGCCTTACGCATGTTAGAAGCACTTTATTGCAGCTTCCCCGAACTTTTTTAGAAACGAAATGATCGAGTCAGCCAAACCGGAAGTGAGGAAAACTCAGGAAGACGAAACAATAACAAACCACGGCGTCTATGCAGAATGAACGTGGAAGGGCAAATATACCAGACAAAGAAGAAGGATTGTACGAGGTATCCAGTGATGATAGCGAGTCAGAAACATCCTCTCGGCTTTCCTGCGAAAATGTAGTTTTAGGAACTGAATCTGAATCCGGTTCAGTAAGCGACGATGGTGAGAATATTGAGCCAGACGATGGACCATTACGTCCTTATTTGTTCGAGCCCGAGGTGATGGAGTTAGTTCACGGCATGGGCAAGGGCGAGGATGACCAGGACCAGGCGCCAGATGATGCACCCCTACGCACAAATAATCTTGACTGGTAGGTCTCTAAGCATAGCTCACGCTAGGCGCTATATTATATATTGCAAAAGTTGGCATGCATGCACTGTAGGCCTATGGCTATGCCCGAGGATGACTGCATGTAGGGTACATTTCATAACATACCAGGGTCAGGTTCACATAAATTATCTTGTCACATTTATTATTGTATATGTAACAGCCTTATGGGCATTAATTACATGAATAAATGTAAATGAATTGTATACTAGCATGATATACAGCTAGAGCCAATCGGTCTTTTGACGTAGTATGGTCCTAATCCTAGGCTAGCCAGGCTGCCTGTCAAGTGTAGGCTGTACGCACAGTACTGTTAGTCTATCATGTCTATATGATGACTGTAGTGTACACATTCGACACTGTGTACCGGATTATCGGATGACGAGGCCTTCGGTCGCCTAATCGACAGGCAATAAATGGCGTTGTACACAATGGTACAGGCTAATGATGCATTAAATCAGCCAGAAAACATAATAAAATACTCGTGCCTCGTCCAATGTTTGTGCCCGTCTTCCTTTGTTTTCGTCATCACCCGAAGATTCCCGAAGTATTTCGTTTCACTGAGAGGGCGTGGTCGGGAGCAGTAACATTGAAAATAAAATGAAACTAGGCGCATGAAATAAAAAAAAATGGTTTATTATGCTTATTTTTAATAAAAATACATAAGTTAAACCCAAAATTCGCGGATTTCCACTATCCCTTTAAGTTTTAAGATTCTGAAGTATTATGCTAAAAACTCAATAACTTAGATTATTATTTATAGTTTTGCTGAATAGTTTCATGGCCGCTTACCTTAGAAACGTAAAATGCGACGGCAGTGTGCAGATGGGGAGCATGTTAGCTTAGCTTGGTAGCTTCAGCTAGCTCTGGAACTTCCAGCTGGGTGGCAGCAGGTCCCGCCTCGGCTCCGCCTCTTTGCCCTTATTTGGAGCAGGCTGGAGAAGGCGGGAGTTGAACTCTGACGTCACTGTTGAGCCGTTAGTGGCCGACTCCGCCTACTAAGGGCTTCACGGCAACTCTGCAGAATCCTATGGGTGACGTCACGGACCCTACGTCCATTTATATATACAGTCTATGGTTTATATATATCTATGGTCCCAATGGCCTTATTTTTGCCGAGGAGCGATAATGGAGGAGCTATAACCGAGGAACCACCAGACCATCCTTCGATGAAATCCTCAGACACTCGCCCCGCCCCCTTACTGTGTATCGCTCACTGATTGGACGATGCAGTGCATGCACTGATCTGATGCTTCTTGACATGAGAGCAGTTTCCCAGCGGAGTGAAGAAAACACATGAACCTCACGGGAGTCACTCCTCAGTTTATACCGTATTTTGTTTCAATTCATGTATAATTTAGTTACAAATATGTGTTATATCTGAACAACAAAGTGGTCAAAAATCATTTTATTCATTTTTTGGAAACATTTTCATGATCGCTTTTTTCGTTTTACATTTTCATTTATTGTCATTTCCAATCAGTCAGTCATTAAGTGCTATTTCAAATGTTAATATGCTACATATCCACACAAACAAACAAAGTGTGCAATCCAGTGAATGTTAATCTAACTGGGTTTTGATAGATAACATCTCTTTTTCTTCTCTGAATTATTTTTATTTATTTTGTGCACTCTAATCAATATTAATCCAACTAATGTTCGTTTATACATTTTAAGAATGGCGTTTATCTTTTTTGAGAATTAGTTCTTATTTTATTTATTTGGGTCTACAACAGATGATACAAATGTTTGTGTCAGTAAATGTGTACTAACAGAGGTGGGGGTGTGTGTGGAAATAACGGGGACAGAGCAGGGGGGTATACTGCGAAGCAGGATTTTCGCTTAGCCGGCTAAATTCAGGGAAAACTCCGGCTTTCCGGTCATCCGAAGCTGGTTCTCTTTTTAGCAGGCTAGATCTCCATGGTAATATATGCTAAGCAGCTAACCTGGTCGGGACCAGGTTAGGTTGCAGGCTAAGAGCTCAACTCAGTGAAAGCACTGCCTGCTGACCAATCAGAGCTCAGTGTGCGGAGTTTAAAGCGATCAAGTCTATTACAGGAGAAAGGAAATACAGAAAAGCTGCCGTCGCAGGAAAGACGGCCGGCAAAAATCACCTACTGTGTGAACGTGAACATTAATAGAATATTACCTCCCATCTTCAGAGCAATCTGACTATTATAACATTAGCGTTAAGAAAGCTTACTTAAATATCGGCCACAACATAAGTAACCGGATCAGAGTACATTAAGTACAGTCCGCGGCATATCACTTCATAATGTATCATATATCTCCTTATCTGAGTCAGCTGAGCCGTATCTGGCCGTGCAACACTCACAGTGTCACATACTGTATGCAGAAGTATTATTTTAAGCAACACATAAGTTGACGAAACACTCGAGACAAATGTAATTGAAGTCAGATCGTGTTTTAGACGGGGCAGTGATATCATAAACCTGTTAATGTACGCATTCAAACACTTGTTCTGTTCCAGCTGTGTTCACCTTGCAGGTGCAGCTCTGAGGCTTTGATCCTGGATAAAGTGTTTAAGTCATGGATGTTTAAAGTTTAACTTCTTCATTTTTGACTAGTATTAAAGTTCACTTTTCATTCAGGAAGTATGACGCTGCGCTGTCAGTACGCTTCTCCATGTTTGTGATTGGTCGAATGCTCCAGATACCACCCCTTTCATGTGAACGCGCACCTAACTAGATAGGACACGGCTGGCTTGAGCGATCCACTTGATAACCAGCGTCGTAGTACAGTTTAGCGAGAGCGCGTATGTTTTGGATTAGGCCAACCGGCTAACTCAAACATATCCAGGTTAGGTTGAACCAGCTTCGTAGCATAGGCCCCTGCTGTCAGGATCTGCTGTGCAGCGTCATCACAAACGGACGTCGCTTCACGTGACACTCCGGAGGAAAGGATGTCCCATTGCTCTTAAAACTAATTTCCCTGCTTCTCGTGGTTTCCTTGCATCTCTCCATGCTTCCCTGGTGGGAGGGACTAGTCGCAGGGAAACGACGCAAGTGAGGGACGCAAGGAATCCATTTAACCGAAGTGAGAAGGGCCCACAGCCATGAATGTATAATAAGAACTGGATACAGCGTGGGAGGCGGTGTTGTGACTCGACAGATATGTTAGGTTTAGTTATGTTTTTATTTTGAAAGTAATCTTTCCTGTCATTTCAGATCCCACAGTTCCTGCCTTTGTGTGTTTCCCGCCCGTGAGATTGCTTGGCCCTGCCCTGATTGTTTTCACCTGTGCCCATCCCCCTCACCTATATATAGCCCTGGTGTTTCTTTGTTCCTTTGTCAGTTCGTTATGTTTCATGTCGTGAGCACCCACAGTGCGCTAAACAGCCACATCGACAAAACAAACGAGAACCTAAATAGTATGTAATTATATCTAAAACCACAATACGTTAATTACCTGTACTCGGTGCGCCATATTGTTTGTTGTCTGTTGTCTGTAAACCTCCATGTCTCCTTAAATATCCTTGCGTCAGCGTCTCACGTGTTGGTGCTAATAACGTTATTCTGAGAGTTATTTCCCTCTGCATTATGAACGTGCATCTAACCCACGGGACCGCGCCGCCCGGCACGTTCATGTTACGTGTCCCGACCAATCAGAGCACACTGTGCTCACAGGGAGGGTGGAGGCTGGAGCTATTGGAGCTACAACGAGCCGCTAAAGGCAGAGAGTGAAATTCAGTGAATACACGTAGTTTACAGAGATGCTGTTTGAGAAACCAATGTGAGTTGCGTTTATCTTTACCCATGGATGCACAATAAGAACGGACCCATATCGTCTTACTGCCATCCCACGGAGCTGTAATAATGGATATATTGCACATGTTTGCTGTAATTCATTATCATACTACATGGGCTGTATGATTCAATCTTGTACCGTAAATGTTGTATTAAATAAAGTTAATATTACTTATTATGTATATATATATACAGTGCAATCATTCTTTCATGCTAAATGAAGCTCTGTTGCTTGGATATCACTAGATCCTGTTCGTAATATAAGTACATAACGATTGATGTGCACATTAGCATAATTACTAGCTAGCCGCTAGCTGCCTTCTCGTTAATATCAAATCCATCATAATAACAAATCATTACCATGTTGTCATGAACGTGCGGCGCTGTTACGTGTACGCAAATTGACGTGCTTGATGTGAACGGGCATTTTGGGTGAAATTGCGCATGCACTATGAGCGCACATACGGGTATTTCTCAGGCATGCTGGGTAATCTGTGACGTTTCGCTCTCTCAAAAGTTGGGCCATTTTATCATCATGCGCTAATGAGCAACTCTCATAGGAATGAATGAGGCCCCGCCTCCCACGCTGTATCCAGTTCTTATTATACATCCATGAGCTAGACCCTTCTCCAACTTTTGAGAGAGCGAAACGTCACAGATTACACGGCATGCCTGAGAAGTACCCGTATGTGCGCTCATAGCGCATGCGCAACTTTAACCAAAATGCTCGTTCACATCAAGCACGTCAATTTGCGTACACGTAAGTTACAGAACCGCGCGTTCATGACAGCATGGAAATGATTTGTTATTATGATGGATTTGATATTAACGAGGCGGCAGTTAGCAGCTAGCGGCTAGCTAGTAATTATGCTAATGTACACATTAATCGTTATGTACTTATATTACGCTGTAACAGGATCTGTGATATCCAAGCAACAGAGCTTCATTTAGCATGAAATAATTATTGCACTGTGTATATATATATATATATCTATATCTATATACAGTGCAATAAGCTTCTTAGTGCAATACGAAGCTACAGGGACGTTAATAACGTCGGTAATATTAACTTTATTTAATACAACATTTACGGTACAAGATTTAATCATACAGCCCATGTAGTATAATAATGAATTACAGCAAACATGTGCAATATATCCAATATTACAGCTCCGTGGGATGGCAGTAAGGCGATATGGGTCCGTTCTTATTGTGCATCCATGGGTAAAGACCAAGCGGCAAACTCTGGGGAACAGCCGGGAAGCCAATACGGAAGTGCCACACACTGCAGTTCATACATGGGCCGCTAGGCGATGGCTTCAGAAATGAGCAATTTCCATAGACCCCCATGTTAAAATGCCACTCTTTATTTGCTTTAGTTTAGTAGATATCTACAAACAAAGAGTCGATATTTTTCTAAAACCATTTAGTGCTTCACATAATAAAATACACAACGGCTGTAGCCTGATTATATGCTTTAGGAGCTGTAGGTGTGTGTGTTGTACAGTGTGTAGGTGTGTGTGTGTTGTACAGTGCGTAGATGCAGCGGACAGACAGGTCTCAGTTGGTTTGGTGTCCTCTGCTTACTTTTAATACTTGTAAATAAAACTTTTGGCCCGTAATTTATTTCCCTCATTGTGGCGACCAGAGAGGGGGGGGGGGGGGGGATATATATCCAGTCTCTGATAGTGTTACGTTTGATTCTGAAATGGTATATATTTATATAAATATATATATTATATATATGTGTGTGTGTGTGTGTGTATGTCCGCATCTGTAGCCTGTTATTGTCTCATTATACCGCACTGTGAATGTAAATGTTATGTAAGTAAATATATAAGTCGTCATGAACACATCTGTCCATCAGACAGAGGGCTGCTGTGCCTCCTGTCATCATTAATGGACGTCTCTTTAAAATGACCGCTCAGAGGAGAGGAGGGCTGAAGTCGAATAGTCCATTTAGCTTAGGAACCTTCCTAAAGGAGTGAAATGACCCGGAAGTCCCTCAGTGGCAGCCATGATAAGTGCCGTTCGAATTCTCTAGAATGATAGGAAAGGAGGTTTCAAACTTCCTTTATAACCTTCTTTAGCTTAGGAACCACTGGACCTCCCTAACCGACAGGAGAAGCGAAAATGCTGCCCCACAATGCCTTGCAGCCGCAGCATTTGCCGTCACTCAACAGTCGGCCGTTCACGGAAACAACCGATTATGACCGAGAAATGATATCATGAAAGTTACGGTGCTTATTAAGCATTTTAAAACATAGGTGGTAAGTTGCCAAAGTGCTTTGTTTTGAACGTTCATCAGTATTATAATCAAAAAGAGAAATATGAACGTTAGTTTTGACTGAAATTATCAAATAAAGTCAACATTTCACAGTCTTTACTGAGCTGTGTGGAGTTTGTTCAACTTTTAAAAGATGTTTGAATGGTGATATACACAGTGATAGATGTTAAGGACTAACGTTTATAATAAATACATTTGTATTGATTTTAAGATCTTTAGTTCATACAATCATACGTATTGGGATCATTTGTATTAATGTGGACCGGAGGGAGAGGGCGACGAGCATAAGTTTCACTTTCCTTTTTTATTTCAATTCCAACTTTGGTCATGAAGAATATGGTTCTCTGTTGTCCACGTTCATAAAGCAAAGCAGCAGCATCAGAGCACGGTGCAGAGTCTCTAGATGAGTTCACAGTAGTCCCTCGTTCTTATTAAACATCCATGTTGTAGTCCGCTGTATAGAAAACTGTAGTTTCCATAGTTTCCCCACAGCAGCAGACGCACAAAATGACGTCCGCTGGCGCATCATAAACACGTCGGATAGTGAAAGTGCATTCGGATTCTCTAAAGTACCGCAGTCTCTTCTCCTAAGTCCTTTTGAATTCTCCTGTCCACTATCCCTTAACCCCGTGACGTTTCACTCAGAGGTCAAGGAATAGACGATAGGGTTAGAACTTAGGAGCTGATCTTTGGACTATTCGACTGCAGCCGAGTTCTCATTTCTCTAACCGCCTGCTGCTTCCCCTCCTCTCTCCTCGGCTCCCCTCCTCGACTCCTCCGTTCGCATCTCCTGTGGGCGGGACTAAGTCTCGAGGATAGGAGACGAGGAGGGGAGTTAGAGAAATGAGAAAGGGCCATCGTGTACCGACACCGGCCCGGCTAAAATAACTGGATGGCCTACCTGCCTGTCAGCCTTCCATCTGTGCACAAACTTATCTCGTGCCCTCATTGGTCATGTGCGTGTTCGTGTGTGTTGGAGGAGGGGCTCTGTAAGGAAGTGGCAGATTTTTTCTGGTTGTGTATTTTCAAATTCTAGCGCACTCGAGCTGGTTTCTCCAAAATGACCTACCCCACCTTCAAATAAGACTTTAGTTACACCTGGAGTAAATTCACAAGCTACCCTGCAGTATACAAAGTCATTAAAACTAGCTGCACCTTTAATTATAATCAAAACATTTGATTTGGTGAATAGAACAAATGTTACTTCAGTAAGTGCTAACAAAATCACTTCCTACAATAATGGTCTCCTGTTGGTTTAATTACACGGATAGGTTTGTAAAAATATGCCCTTGCTCAAATTTGGTGCTTATTGTTTATGGAAAATATTCCATAACTTCCCCGTCAAACTTTTCAATTCTAGAAAAGTCACGTCACACATTTTTGGTCACCAGCTATAACACTTTTAACAGTACCTGCCTTAGTCTCTGGCCCATATCAACCCCTTAATCCTCCATACCGCCACAGCTGTCTCCAGATGTAATTGGAGTGAGTGTTAGAAAAGGTGGAAAGCTGTACATTCTAGATAAAAATATGTAAGGATAGATAATTGAAGGACTATAATCATCCCATAAATCCTCAATGATTTTTTGTAATCTTTAATAACATTTAGACACAAGACTGCATCTCAGAACACTTTGTATATGCTTAGTCATCTTTACTCAGTTTGAAAGTGGTGCTAGTCTGTCTGCTTCCCCTTCTCCTGCTCTGCTGGGCCGAGCACCTCCTCGAGGACTCGGTTGGAGGCTCTTTCAGAGGGACAGCTGGACTGAGAAGCCCCCAAAGTAATGGGACGGATCCCAGAATGCTCTGCAGTCCCCTGAATGATGCTCCGAGTGGCCTGCAAGTGTCTATGCTGCCTTTGGTGCACTGAGAGAGAGAAATCACGAAGTCAGACCAGCGAGTAAAGCATCTGTATCATTCATTTGTCATTTTGACTGTTTATGTTTTAAAAAGTAAATTATTTCATAGAGATATTCTTTGACAACATTGTGCTAATACAGTGAAAACAGAAAATTCTCCCAAACCTCTCTGTCTGACGATGATCTTCTCCACCTCTGGGATAAGGAAACTGTACACCAACTCTGATACAATCTCCTCCGACTGAAGATTGTTCCGGCTACCCACACATCATTTATTTTGTTAATTATCATTGCGTTTACATGTTTCTACACAAAACAGGAGCAGATATGCTGATGTATTTCCTACCTTTCATCCATGGCATAAGCAATGTCGTTGACCTCCTTTGCTCTCCTCCGGATCTCCTCCCTGGCCTGCTCATCAGCTGTCTGCTCCAAGGTCCCCAGGATGATGTCCTCCAAATATAAATCCACAGTTTCCTGGTGTACCTGAACCACCTATCACAGTGTAAAGGGCAAGACATGCTAAGCATTAAAACATGTGCACCACTCACACATACAAACACATACCGTACTATTCTAACTAATTTATTTTGCACACTTAAAATTGTCCCGTGTACGCACTTGTCGGAAAATCTCATCTTCTTCTCTGCGTCTGCGCTCCTCCACCTGTCTCCTCCCGCTCTCCTCAGCCTCTCGCATGCGACGGTCTCTCTCAGCCAGGAGTGTAAAAGCATGTATCCTGCGCTCTTCCTGGAGATGAATCAGCTCCTTGGACAAGGTGTCGAATATATGTTCAAGCTCTGCACCTACCACTCTGGCCTGGGACGCCTCCTCTTGAGAGCTCTAGGAGGGGGGGAGAGAGGGGGGATATGAGATTGTTTAGAGTTTGTAAAACATGTCAATGTTTTCTGTGTTTTACCTCATGTCTATGTTTGTCTCTCTGTTTTTTAAGGCTCATTACGAGCCCTTTGTCAGCTTTCTGTAGCTCTTGCTCCTCCCTCTGGAGTGCATGGACGGTCCTCAGTTCATGGATGAGGTCCAGATGGTTCTCCTTGCCCTCAAACATCTGTAAAAACACACAGATAGGAGGGAATATGAGTCTTCAAAACATGCCTATACAGTATGCACTTCAGAAAAAAAAATGCAGGTTATTACCTCGTATTGGATACTTCTTCCTCTAAGAAGCTTTTGCAAGTGGACGACCGCAAGCTCTCGCTCCTCATCACCCTAATGAAAACCATATCAATTCATTAACATAACAAGATAAAACATGTTTAGTGAGCAAGGTCAATTAGAATTTGGGACGTCAGCTGACCTCTGGTGGCTCCTCCACTCTGGGAGTGACAGGACGAACAACAGGCTTCTCCGTCTTCAGAAGGAATCTTGAAGACTTCTCCTGCTCACACTCCTCTTGTTCACGCCCCTCTTTGAGGGCCTACGGAGCCACAATGAATAATGAATGTGTTTGTAGAACTGAGAAGATATAGGATGAAGTTCTGTCTGCTTTACCTTGTATTTCCTCATCACGTCAACCCGTCTGCACACTGGGGGCTTGATCATACTCTTAAGGATGCTGGCTTTGGGTTTTGTTTTTTTCCCCAGTGGCTTGAGTACAGAGGCCGATATTCCTGCCTCTAGCTCCACCAAACCTATGATTGACAACAAGTTGAAAGACATACTATTCTCTCTGAAATGCTAGTATGGAAATGATCTACTCAATTAGTTTAAACACATTTCGTTTCAGACCTTCATATGTGTCTAAGTAGTGGCTTTTAAACTCCTTGTTTCGGGTGATCCTGTTGGAGAACTTATCACTTCGGCTCTGTGGGGAAACTGCCTGAGAAACTTTCAGTTCTTTGATAACACCAAGGCGATCTAGCTTCCACTCTATATTTCGCCCCTTAGCGTCCAGTTTTCTCAGTTCTACAGACAAATAAACAAAGAGACAGAAGAGAAAGAATGGAAGGAAGCTTCACATTATGTCACACAGTCACTTATGGACTGGATATTGTGTCAGAGAGGCAGCTGTTGTCTTACCCCTCATGTAGTCATTCTGAATCTTGTCCAGCTTGGACTCTTTGTCTTTTTGGTTCTTAGAATATATCTGGTTCAGTCTGTCATTTGTGACTTCTTTCTGGGCCTCATCTCTTTGTCTCAGGAGGTCCTTCAGGACAAAAAGACGAGTCTCCTGCAACCTGGTCCCCCCCCACAGAAACAGAGAGCATTACAGAAGGGTGGGTTTTGCAAAGCATACACAGCAGAAGCATCAAGATTGTTTAATCAAGGTCTTTGTTAGACATATATTAACCCCAGATGTTTATGTCTGTTAAGAAAAACTGCCGTAACAATATAAGAACTTATTCAAGCCCAATGTCTCCAATGGTAGTATAGAAGAAAACAGCAGTTCACTCAATTCAAACAGTTGGATGAAAACATTTTAAATAATAGCAGTTGAGTTGCAGTGTCACTTACTTCTGGATTTCTCCCTCTCTGAAAGCCCACTCTTTGACCTCCATCTCCTCCATCATTCGTCTCCTTTTGTCCAGCTGACTAAGGTCATTCAATGGAGGAAGAGTGGCCTCCCAAGCTCTTTTGGCCCGTGCCCGCTCTATCATTTCCACTTCTGCCAGGCCTACCGGCAGACCACAACCTGAGGGAAAATGTCATGGAGGAGTGTTTAAAGCTGGGGTCTCCAAACTACGGCCCGGGGGCCAAATGCGGCCCTCAGCAAATTCAAAAAGTATAATGGAATATGGCCCACAAATGAAACTTGTGCTTGTCTTATTTTGTACTTCTTAAATGTAAACATATATTACACAGTAGTATTCATGTGTTAATACGACCACTTTTCAAATAAATTCAGACAATTAAAGTTGAAAACATTTTCTACATTTTCTAACATATTGATAAGAAAAAAGCCCAATGACTTGTTTACAGAACAAGCTTGAAATACACCCTTACTATTTCTCCTTATTATAATCAATCTGAGGCTTCTGTTTTAAGCAATGAGCTGCCAACACTCCCAAGTATCATTTACCTACATTTGATTGATTTTACTAACTTATAACTGAACTTAAGAGGCAATTTATCTCTAGTGAGTGGCCCAGCCCTTGGTATCTTTTTCTGTATGTGGCCCTCGGTGAAAAGAGTTTGGACACCCCGTGTTTAAACGCAATATGCTGATTATGATAGGCATTGGTAGTTATAAGATGCTAAATGTACAGTTAGACTATTTAGCCTAGTGCAACAGTTGGGCGGCTTGACATGTGGTTTAAACAAAGGTAATATACATTATATTCTATAACTGGTAAAGATTTGAACAGTTGATCATTTACCCCAAGTCAAAGCTGCCAGCCGCAGGAGCTCTGAGGGAGAGGTCCCGAGTTGTACCACATACTCAGAGCTGTACGGGTCCGTCTGGGTTTCACTTTCCCTGTAGTCGGTCTGGACCCCCACAGTGAAATGGGTGGGCTGTTTCTCAGCATTCTTTCCACCAGAGGATGCAAACTGTTCTCTGATGAGACATAACAGAGGATGTACCCTCTACCAACAAAAAAGCAATACAGAAATGTCTGGAAAATAAAGACGTGTAAACTGGCCAACATACTTCGGCAACGCAAAAATAACATCCGGGGGAACGTGCTGTGCGAAGGGAATCAGAGGGCTTGAGGAAACAGAATGGAACACCACGTCAGAGTTAATATTGCATGTCAATATTTAATGCGGAAACTGTGGCTGCATGACAGTTATCTTTCGTAAACTTTTGATATGATTGTATTGCACCCTATTCACAGTTTCGGAGTGTATGCTGGTTAATCAAACCGTTTAAAGTATTTCCAGCGATCAGCTCCGGTCACACGGCACTCCGCAGTGGGAATAATCCTGTCAAGAAGATAATGCCAAAGGACACAGTTTTTATTTGTTACAAGTGACAGAAATTAACCTTAAATACAATTTAGTATCTGCTGCTGCTCATTAAAATGGTGTCTGTTGGTGGTACCCAGCCAGCTGCTGCAGAGCCCCTTTACGCTGATCAGTGTGGCCCCTCCAGCGGCGATCAATAGAGGTCGGTACCGGGTCTGTAGGGTCCAGGCGAAGAGTGAACCGTGGGTAGTGGGAAAGGTCACTGAACATGGACTCATACTCAGGCACTAATCTCTAATGGAGACGGAGAGAAATGCTGTCAATGAGTCAATTTCACATTCATTAGGTTTTCCTCTTCATTTGTGTCATCAGAAACAAGTCAAAAGAATACTGGTGATGAGTTATGGTTTAGAAAGAGTTAAACACAAAGTGGGTCAATCATTCCTTTTTTCTGAGTTAACGTCAGTGTTTATAGTGTGAGATAACAAATATTAACTAATTAATTTAAAACTACAATATAACACACTTATAACTATAGTCTTATCTAATTTTTTTCAGCCCAAAAAAATGGTCAACACACTAATCTGGAAATCAAATCCTGGGTAAAGTTTCTAGATGGGCTTTGTTTACAACCTAAGATAGCACATTTTATATCAAACGTGTATCTGAAACGGTTCCTTCTTTTGATTAATATGCAACACAACATTATCACTGTTGGAAGAAGTACTCAGATCCTCTACTTAAGTAAAACTACAAATAGTGTGGTCTTAAAATACTCCACTACAAGTAAAAGTTATGATTTCTAAATTCTACTTAAATAAAAGTACCAACGTATTAGCATCAAAATGTACTTAATGAAGAGTTTATCGCCGGCCACAAGAGGGCAGCGTCACTGCTGTCGCTGCCCGGATATGCCGTGCTTTGACCCGGTAGTGCTTAGCGGCCATTTTAGTTCACATGTTGTTCATTCACTACGCCTCGAGTTGAGACGTTCATCCACTCACTCATGTAAGACTGTTTCCACTGCTGTTTAGTGTGTCTTTAATATATTTTATTTAATATATGTGTATTGGTCATGACATGCATGTATGTAATACTTTGTCAGCTTATCCTGCGGCATTGCTCTGTTTCAGGGTGTCGTCATCTTTGTCAATAAAGTACCAAGACTGACATTGAGGAGTGTGTTTCTTCATGACAACACCATGGTCATTGTTGGATGCCCTGTCCCCGGCTGCGAGTTCGAATCCCAAGATTTGTCTGAAGCACTCGTCATTGCTATATTGACGATTCATGGATTTAGCCACCAGCACGCAGCGCCTGTCATGGCCGCGCCAGCCCAGGCCCCAGCCCCTCACGGCCCGAGACTCGATCGGCCCAAAGTTGATGTGGGCGTGTCGATAGAGGAATGGAACGTGTTCATCCGCCGATGGGACGTATTCCGCGCCGGCTCAGGCATAGGGGATGCCCAGGCCCCCTTCCAGCTGTTTCAGTGCGCTGGACCTGTACTTGGAGACAGCCTGTTGAAAGCCGCTCCCGACCCCGCTTCCGGACCCTTGCCAGACCTAATCACCGTCATGCGTTCCCTAGCTGTCATCCCAGTCGCTACATGCGTCCTGCGCACCGAGCTACTTCAGCTCCGCCAGGAACGCGATGAGACATTCCGTGCATTCGCTGCCAGAGTGCGGGGTAAAGCAGAGACATGTGCATATAATGCGGTATGCGAGTGTGGTAAGGACGTGGACTATACCGACCACATCATCCGTGATGTTCTGCTCAATGGCATTTATGACTCGGACATACGCCGCGAGACGCTGGGGACACCTGACGTCCTGGTTAAGCCAGTTAATAACGTAATTGCACTCGTCGAGAACAGAGAGATGGCCCGTAACGCTCTCCCGTCGTCCTCCCTATCAGCCATGTCGTCATTCCGGCGCCTGAAGACGACCCCACAGACGAGCCCCGCCCCGAGCCCTGCGGACGGGGCTAAACGTGCCTCGTGCCCGGAATGTAAGAGCGTCTTTAACGTCTTCACGGAGGGGCCTCGCGGGTGGAATCCTAAGCCTCACCAGGTGTGCATCGGCTGCTATAGGGCCCGCCGACGACAGAGGCGTCAACAGCCGTCGTCCGACAGTCAACAGGCCGCCATGGGGTCGGAGCCGGTCTCCCAGGTCTCATCGGTGCAAGCTGGGGCCCGCCCTGGCCGACGTCACAGGAGCCATCGCCGACGCCGCGCCCCGACGTCGCACGGATGTGTCAACAGACAAGCACCTATCAGACTCGAGCACCACATCTTCTCCAAGGGCGAATGGAGACGGGCTCGATGGACATGCCAGTCGGGCTGAGGGATGGCACCGGCAACCGGGGCTCGGCCGACGGAGCTCGGATATCCGCCGTCGCGGACACTGGCGCGCAGTCGGACCTTTGGTCGCTGGAGGAGTTCCTGGCCTGCGGTTTCTCGCGGGACGACCTGCGACCCGTCAGCCTCAGCCTGTCAGCCGCCAACCGCTCCCCTATATCCATCGAGGGGGCGTTCTTCGCTAGGCTCTCGACAACCTGCAGTGGGGGGCGTGTCACATCCTGCCGTTCCATGGTATATGTGAGCAGCTCGGTCCGGGCCATGTACCTCTCCTACGAGTCGTTGCTCAACCTCGGCCTATTGCCCGTGAACTTCCCATCGGACGACGTTGCAGGGGGGCACAAGGAAAGGCGTAGCCCTGACACGGCTGACACGCCAGACCAGCCCTTGTCCGTCAATGCGACGAGGTCAGCCAACGGCGGCTGTGTGGGGCCAGGTGACCCCCGGGACGCCCAGTGCACATGTCCTCAGCGTACGGTCCCCCCGGCACGCCCCGTAGCACTGCCGTTCCCTTGTAAGCCAGAGAACAATAACAGGATGAAAGATTGGCTACTCGGGAGATATGCCTCGTCAACGTTCAATACTTGCCCCCATCGAGCACTACCATGCATGGAGGGGCCACCTATCGAGATGCACGTGGACCCCGCAGCTACGCCTAGGGCATGTCACACCGCGGCTACAGTGCCTCTACACTGGCAGCGGAGGGTCCACGATGACCTACTGCGGGACGAAGCCCTTGGGGTCATTGAACGTGTGCCATACGGCGAGCCTGTGACGTGGTGCCATCGTATGGTAGTCACTCGGAAGCACGACGGCTCCCCACGCAGGACCGTGGACCTCTCCCCCCTTAACAAGTTCTGCCAACGTGAGACCTTCGCCACTGAGTCCCCGTTCCACCTTGCACGCCGCGTCCCTAAGGGCACCTGGAAGACCGTCACGGACGCCTGGAACGGCTACCACAGTGTCCCCCTGCGTGAGTCGGATCGCCACCTCACTACCTTCATCACACCCTTCGGCCGTTGGCGCTACACCAGGGCACCACAGGGTTTCCTGTCATCAGGGGATGGCTACAACCGTCGGTTTGATGCCGTCCTCTCGGACTATGAACGCAAGGAACGTTGCGTGGATGATACCATCCACTATGACACCGACCTGGAGCAACACTGGTGGAGGACCATCGACTTCCTGACGCGTGTCGGCCAGTCAGGAATCGTGTTGAACTCAGACAAGTTTCAGTTCGCGGAGAGGTGCGTCGATTTTGCTGGCTTCAGGGAGTCGGAATCTACCATCGAACCGCTCCCGAAATACTTGGACGCCATCCGGGACTTCCCCACCCCTAGCTCCACGACGGACATCAGGAGTTGGTTCGGCCTTGTCAACCAGGTGGCCAACTACGCCCAGTTGCGTGACACGATGGCTCCATTTAAGCCGTTCCTCAGCCCATGCTGTGTGTTCCTATGGTCCCCCGTTCTGGAGGAGGCCTTCCAGGCGTCCAAGCAAGCCATAATGGAGGCCATCCGTGAGGGCGTGGAGATCTACGACATGCAGAAGCGTACCTGCCTCTGCCCTGACTGGTCCATGCGTGGCATTGGCTACTTCCTGCTCCAGCAACATTGTCACTGTGCCTCGGGCATACCGGACTGCTGTCCAGGTGGATGGAGGATCACCCTCGCGGGCTCGCGTTTCCTGTCCCCTGCGGAGCAGCGCTATGCGGCCGTCGAGGGAGAGGCCCTAGCTGTGGCCTGGGGTCTGGAACAGACGCGGTACTTCACGCAGGGGTCCGACAACCTCGTCATGGTCACCGACCATAAGCCGTTGGTGAAGATCTTTGGTGACCGTACGCTGGATGAGATCACAAACTCGCGTCTGTTTAGACTCAAGCAGCGCACCCTCCCATGGCGCTTTGACATTGTGCATCTGCCTGGCAAGAGCAACTATGCCGCTGATGCCACGTCGAGGCATCCTTCCCCCTCGGGCTCAGCGAACGGCCTCTCATTGGGGCTGCCGAGCGGGCCTGACGCCGTGGAGTCAGCACTCATGGCCTCCATCCGCGACGACGCACGGGAGCTCGGAGCCGTCTCTTGGGCCCTCCTCTCACGGGAGACAGCTCTGACGGATGCCTCGGCCACCTCCTCCAACTCATCGAGCAGGAGGGTGGGATTGACGTAAATGACCCTGCCCTGGCGAGTCTGTCATCGGTCTGTGAGTCCATCTACGCACAGGACGGCGTCCTGCTCTATCGGGACCGCGTCGTGGTCCCCCCATCCCTCCGTGGGAGAGTCCTTCAGCATCTCCATGCCGCCCACCAGGGAACCTCAGCGATGGGGCAGCATGCCCGAGCCATAGCTTACTGGCCCGGGATGTCCGGGGACATTCAGGCCACCAGGGACGGATGTGCAGACTGCAACCGCAATGCTCCGTCACAGGCGGCTACACCCCCCCTGCCGTCCTCACCCCCGTCCACACCATTCGAGGCGGTGTTTGCTGGCTTCTTCGACTATGGGGGCCGCCACTACCTAGTTGTCGGGGACCGTCTCTCGGGCTGGGTAGAGGTCCTGAGCTCTACGGCGGGTACTGCCCTGGCGGGCTCAGCTGGCCTGGTCCAACACCTCCGTTCATTCTTCGCCACCTTCGGCGTACCGGAGGAGCTCTCGAGCGACGGTGGTCCGGAATTCAAGGCGAGCCACACTGAGGATTTCCTCCGCTTATGGCACGTCAAACACCGTGTGTCGTCCGTTAGCTTCCCGCAGTCTAATGGGAGGGCAGAAGTTGCGGTTAAGACCGCTAAGCGCCTCCTTATGTCCAACACCGGCCCGTCGGGCGGCCTTGATCAGGACCGCTTCCTGCGTGCTATGCTGCAGCTGCGAAACACGCCTGACCCCGATTGCAACCTCTCGCCAGCGCAGATCATCTTCGGCCGCCCCCTTCGTGGCTCGCTCTCCTTCGTGGCTCGCTCTCCTTCGTGAACCGCCTCGAGAAGTTCTCGAACCCGCACATCCGCCTGCTATGGCGCGAGGCATGGGCGGCGAAGGAGGACGCCCTTCGGACCCGTATGTCCCGTACCACCGAGTCTCTGGGGACTCACTCAAGACCGCTCCGCCCATTGGCACTCGGCGAAAGGGTATTCCTCCAGAACCAGCAAGGCCCAAGCCCCCATAAATGGGACAGGTCAGGGATCGTGGTGGAGTCGCCGGGCCACGACCAGTATCGGATCAGGGTTGACGGTTCGGGACGTTTGACACTGCGCAACCGGCGCTTCCTCCGTGCCTATACGCCGGCCACACCCTGCGCCCGTGAGCAGCCGGCTGCGCCTTTGCCGCCGCCCGCTGCTCTGGACCATCAGCCCCCACCTATCCACCCGGGCTGGGCGACGCCCCAGGGGATCGCTCAGCGGCCGGCTGTTGGACCCCGCGACTCGGCTATGGGCGCTTCCCCCCCCTCTGACCTCACCGTTCCTACGGGTGCCTTCCTGGGCGCACCGGTGCCGCAGTCGCCGCCGATGCTGCCCCAGCCTACTCGGCCAGGCCGCGTGAGGAGGCCGCCTGCACGTTACGAGCCCGAGTCCGGCAGCTGGATTTAGACCGTTAACCTATTCCGTCCCATAGCTTTCCGGTCTGGGGGGGATGAAGAGTTTATCGCCGGCCACAAGAGGGCAGCGTCACTGCTGTCGCTGCCCGGATATGCCGTGCTTTGACCCGGTAGTGCTTAGCGGCCATTTTAGTTCACATGTTGTTCATTCACTCCGCCTCGAGTTGAGACGTTCATCCACTCACTCATGTAAGACTGTTTCCACTGCTGTTTAGTGTGTCTTTAATATATGTAATTTAATATATGTGTATTGGTCATGACATGCATGTATGTAATACTTTGTCAGCTTATCCTGCGGCATTGCTCTGTTTCAGGGTGTCGTCATCTTTGTCAATAAAGTACCAAGACTGACATTGAGGAGTGTGTTTCTTCACAACTACTCATTCTGCACAATGACCCATTCCAGTATAACATAGTACAGAAGTATTATCAGCTTAATATAAAGCAAGTACAAAAAAGTATAATAGATATGTTTACAGTATTATATTATTATGGTTATTGCATTATCCTGTTTTTATACATGTAAGAACATTTAATTTAAATTAATAACATTAATTAATTACATTTATTGTAGTTTCTCTGTGTGGACCAAATTTAGATACGTTAAATACTGTGAAGATTAGTTGTACAGTACTGCATTATACCATATCAGCATACCATGTGTTTAGTAGAAAGTAAAATATTGGCTTTCAAAATATATTGGTGTAGAAGTATAAAGTAGCAGAAAATGGAAATACTCAAGAATGTAGAAAGTACAATACTTGAGTAAATGTACTTAGTTACTTTCCACCACTGAAATCTAACCACACAAAACACAATATGATGATAACAGTTTACCCCAATATACGTGTGCAGGAATGACTGACTGTCTCAGAACTTGTACTAATTATGACAAATAGTCAGTTAGCGTTATTTGATGAGATTTCTTATATTAATTGTTGGCAACACAAATAATGCATGACAAATGAATCGACTTAACTTACGACTCGATCGTTAGACGCATATGTCTTCAGGTTAGACCTGGCATGGTCTACCTCCGATGACACTGCGTAAACTGGATCTGTTGAGTAAACGTTAGTTAATTCCAAGCGAATGAGCTAATGCTAACCTACTTAGCACGTTTACAAATGCGTTTAGCTCAGGTCAGATGGCGTCCACTTTAGTTTACTTACCATACAAGTGGTCATACTTCCGCTGCCGCCTAGCAACTTTATTAGCGTCATTTGTCTTCGTAATTGTGCGTGTGACAGATACGCTCATGTTCTTATTTAAACAAAATAAACGTGTTTTGAGGTTGAGTTTCCCCCAGAAAGCGACATCAAAGAACTCTGCGTATTGTCGCCATGGAGACCGTAAACATAGCTTTGAGAGTGGGAGGGGCCGAGGGGGGATGTCATGTTTTGTTTAACGTTGTGGTCCAGTCATGGCATTCGCAATGGCCATAGACTGGTGTTTTGGCAGGTGTTTTAGTATGTTGTAATTTGAACGTGAAATGTGCAAGTCTATAGTCCTATGTACCAAAAACGATTTTCACGGATCTCTACAGTAACAACCCAACCGAAACGGCAAGCATAAACTTAATCTGTCTACCTTCCTGATACATATTATAATTCCAACTGCAACAGCGACTGAGGTTAATGGTTAATGTAGTTTTAACATTTCCCGTACCAAACCGTGTACCAAACAGGCGAAATACAAAAACATGATTTATCAGCAAGGAGATTCGTAGCTTACTAATGACTACAGCATTACCACAGCACATCGTTGTACAATGTACGTTGTTGTGTTTGAATCATAAGGAAATAAACCCTTTCAAATGAGAATTACAGAGTGAAAAAATGTACTTCCTGAAACAGTGGTTCTCCCCATGGATGGTTCCAACCGGTTCCAACCCTTCGACCATGTTCCACTCCCTTTGCCACTTAACTATTTATTTTAAATTAAGATGGGTTTACATATTAAACTTATTATTATATTTGATTAAAGTGGAACTCTAATCCTTGCAATAAATATACAATGTTATTTCTTTCATTATATATTTCTACAGCCTACTAGCCGAGAGTCACAACATTTTATTAGCTAGTGCCTCAAAAATAGTTTTTGCAGTTAGAATGTTGTATAGAATAAAGTGTTACTTTATTTTTACGAGAGCAAACAATACTTTTATTGAAGTGTGTCTAATAATCAGGGATTTAACATTCAAACATTAATTAAAGTTCCTTCTTACTATTTAGATATTATTAATTTCCAGAATACATTTGCTTTGTTCCACTTTATACATCAAGGTTTTTCTTGACCCTTCACATCATTTTAGGTTTCCAAAGAGGTTGATTTTGACATCAACAGGAAACTGTGTGTTATCAGAGAGAAGCAGTCCACACAAAAAACACACACACACACACACACACACACACACACACACACACACACACACACACACACACACACACACACACACACACACACACACACACACACACACACACACACACACACACACACACACACACACACACACACACACACACACACACACACACACACACACACACACACACACACACACACACACACACACACATATATATTTTAAGAATAATGCTGGCCAAAGCAACATTACATTAGCCAGTGAGGAAGTTTTGCAATACTCTGGAAAATGCCAGTTTATGTTTGTCAGCTGAACTTCTGTTATTTGTGTTGAATAAACAGGGTCTAATAATAGATTTTTAAAAGAAGAACTGCCTTGTGTTGTGCCTGTATAAAACATATTACTGAAAAGTTTACCTACTCACATAAGTGTTATTTTAATTTGTTTACATCAGAGAGTTTAGCCATAACATGTAAAGTACCTTTCTATTTGTGTAATACGTGTATCTCTATTGAATGTTAGTTTTATGTAGCAATCATGGGCAGAGTCATAGTGAACTCAAGAGAAGGAAAACGTGTTTTTATGTCCTATCTGATCTTATATGAAGCAGCTAATATCAGGATGTTTCATTGTGTGATAAACCTATTAACCACAAACTCTGCATAGAGGCTTGCAGATCATAACTACACGCACACACTCCACCACATGTTTATGTTGTCAGTTAATCTCTGATCTGAATACTGAGATGCTTGTAGCCACAGGCGTTTGATGCTCGAAAAACAGCCCATGTAAGCAACTCGCATAACCGTTATAGAGCAAGATGTTCTTACACCAGCATAAGACCTTAAACAAATAACACTTACTCAGCAGCACGGAATATTTATTCTCCCTTAATCATTTCAGTGACCAGTTTGTAATCTAAAATATGCAGTCTAACCTGGCATTGCCTCCTATTATGCCTCATGAAGGTTATAATGTTTGTGTTTGTGATTTAATTAAACTTCACATTGAGGTGTTATAGTCGTTGCTCATTGAGTTGTGTGTCAATGAGATGTAAGTCTTAGTCAACACCATTATAACAATATAAAATAGATTAAAAGTTATAAACACCCACAGTACAATGCAACTCAACAGCACCCCAAACTACAGCCCCCAAAATGTTAATAAAGTCAACATCTCTTGCTTAGTTTCATTTCAACATTCAAGAAAGTCTGATGTATTGCAGGGCTGGTGTATAGCATTGTATAATGTTTTCTTACCCCAGTTAGCAAGGCAAAGAGTAAGGCAGTCAAAGTCAAGAAACATTTAATGCAAATACAAATTGTGGCAAAAAAAAAAAAAAAAGTATCTGCTTTATAATGTTGTCTAGCTTGGAGCGTACACACATTCTGCTTTTACAACGTGATTTGCGAGAAGCAAGAAAGGAAACTGGTGTCTTGTCATACGTCATCCTGTGTGGGAGAATAAGACAGATGTTTTTGTGGAAAGCGCTTTGGAGAGAGGGGAAGAGAAAGAAGGGGAGGGAGGGAACTTTTAGTCACATGTCCTCTATAGTTTTTTTGATGTAGGGTGTCAAGGATGTTCGGTTAGTCTGGATAGGGTGACGAACTGGCTTAACTCAAACCCAGAGCTTATCGGGCATACAGTACATAGTGAAATGGAAGGTTTAACAAACAGTATAACAGCCCAGACAAAACGACACAACAGCGTGTTGTTACTGTAGACAGAGTTCAGGACTGAGGATTTAAAGACTTGATGTGTTTCTAACTTGTGTCAGAGGCACTGTGGTTGCCAGAAGAAACTGAAGACAACTGGAGATGAAGGACATTAAGTGGATTTATGCCATGCTTGTCTTCTTGCTATCTGAAGCACAGAGCATCAAATCAGGTTTGAACATTAACACGTTTTACTGGCATTCTTTTTCAGCATTTCAGATGTTTAAGTGCTATACAGCTTTATAAAGACTTTTTTTTTATAAGGTGCTAAGGAGTTGTCCTTATAGATACTAAGCAGCAAGGTATATTGTGCTTCTAACTAACAATTCCTCTTTGTATCTTTTCTACTGTACAATTGTGCCATTTGGGGAACTTCAATGTGTTGTGCCGTTAACACGCAATGTAACTCAAATAACATCCAGCCTTAATAATATAGTTATTTACTGTACAAATCTGTGACATGTTGGTAACATTTAGGTAAATGTTACTCATGCGGTTTGCCCCTCTGAGATTTCTGTTAGATTGTCTGTGGTTTGACTCACAGAGTAGTCAGTGGAAATGCTTGGAGGTGGGGTATTGCAGATTGAGGTAAGGCATGGTAATCTTCCATAATGAAAAGGTTGCCCCATATTCTCTAAATAAACAATCAACATGCTGCCTCTTTCGTCTTCAGTGGAAATCATGATTTTATAACAGGGTAACACTATGATGCAGCTTTTTTCTTATGTGTTGTGTCTTGAAGGTGGAGGGGACGCTTCTGTTTGACATCTGTGGTTTTAACATCCCACCTCTTGCATGGGGTTTGGTTACATCTGTCAACAACTTTTAGAACCCCAAAACACTCCAAAGTAAAAGTCAGTCAATGATTGATTGAGTTTGTTTGAAATAGCTAGTTCCAATAATGCTAATATTTACTGTTTATCATTTATTTAACCAGGTAAAAATCTAATTCAGTTTCAAAACCTTTGCTAAGAGGGGAAGATTGAACGTTGAATAGAACATGTTCAAAATAGAACAGGCATCATTTAAAGCGCTTTTGATCAATCAATCAATCAATCAATCAATGTTTATTTATATAGCCCAATATCACAAATGTTACATTTGTCTCAGTGGTCTTCACAGTGTGTACAGAATATCAGTATGACAATACGACACCCTCTGTCCTTAGACCCTCACATCGTACAAGGAAAAACTTCCAAAGAAAACCCAGTTTAAAGGGAAAAATGGGAGAAACCTCAGGGAGAGCAACAGAGGAGGGATCCCTCTCCCAGGACGGACAGACGTGCAATAGATGCCGTGTGTAAATTGAAAAGATAATACATTTGCAACATAGGTAGTCCAAATGTTTGGAAATGCATGTGTGTATAATAGGAAGATGAATCCACGAGGATATCCATCCAGGACCGATGATCCAGGACCACAGCCACGACTCAAGATCCAGCGCTCGCGATCCAGGACACAGGACCGCAGGATCATCCATGACTCCGGATCCCAGCGTATATAGACACCAAAAAGAAAGACATTTGGGGAAGCTTGGTTAATCGGAACATGAGAGTACACAGGTATAGACAGAGAGAAGGAAGAAGTAAGATGTCCCCCGACAAACTAAGCCTATGTCAGCAAAACTAGGGGCTGAATCTAATCAGCCCTAACTATAAGCTTTATCAAAAAGGAAGGTCTTAAGCGCACTCTTAAAAACGGATAGGGTGTCTGCCGCCCGAACACAAACTGGAAGCTGATTCCACAAATGTGGAGCTTGATAAGAAAAGGCTCTGGCTCCCATTGTACTTTTAGAGATTCTAGGAACAACCAACAACCCTGCATTCTTGGAACGCAATGCCCTAGTAGGACAGTAGGGTATAATGAGTTCTTTAAGGTAAGATGGCGCCTGCCCATTAAGGGCTTTGTAGGCGAGAAGAAGAATTTTAAATTCTATCCTGTGTTCTATAGGGAGCCAGTGTAAGGCAGCCAGAACAGGAGTAATGTGGTCCCTTTTCCTAACTCTGGTTAGTACACGAGCCGCAGCATTTTGAATCAGCTGAAGCGACTTGACTGACTTCTTGGTACTGCCTGATAATAAGGAGTTACAATAATCCAGCCTAGAAGTAGATCAGAGATACAAGAGTGATCTTTTGTCCTTCCTTAAAAATTGACATAAAGTCCCCCATTGTAATCAGTTCTGACCATTTTGGGCTGTTGTGTACGTTTGACCAGTAAGAAAGGGGAAGCTTACTTAAAAATAATTTTGCATCAGTGGAATATTTTGGGAGCGCAGTTTGGATTGAGTTTGTACACAAAGAACAGTGGAATACAGAATTTCCACAGCCAGTAAAAAAACAGCATCCAAATGATTTAGGCAATGGTCTAAACCAGGTCACTGTAATCTATTCAAGATAAAACATTTTAAACATACCAGGGAGAAAGAGTATTTTTCTATATAAGTATATAAAAATGCTTCTTAATTCAAGTTTTAGCTCGGAAACAAGGTTTTCAATCTGTGATTTCAAAATCATTAATTTGAATTCCTTCAGCTTTCAAGATAATTAAGATTAGGTGTAAAATGTAATTCCTCTGCAGTGAGGCTATGCAAATGGGGATTATGAAGATAAAATGTTCCTCTTTTTTATGTTTGGATTTTTTTATTTGATTAAATTGTTGGTTTCGCAATTGCTAAAGACTGTGAATGGTGGAGTTTCTGTCACAACAGTCTGACATTTGCCCCTGCTGCAGTTTGCCAGACCAGTTCTTACTGTATCCTTCACTGCTGATCTCACAATCAAAAATAATAACAATTAACAAATAAATCACCTTGATTGTCACTCTGCTGATTAAAGACTTAAAATTCATAACTAACTGCTGTTTTCTGACTAAAAAATATTGTTTGTACTAACTCTTTCCTCACATCCACCTCCATCGCAGGAACTAACCAAAGCACCTCTGTGAACTCCAACTCTTCTTCTGCTGCGCATTTTGGTAAACCTATTTTCCAACTATTCCCTCCAGCTATTTTGCAGTATGAATTGATTGTAAAATAGGACTATAACAATTAAGTTAGTTATTTAGTTATATAGTTAATTGACAGAATAAAACAGACATTTTAAAGAGGTTTTTTTTTAATAAGAAAGATTCAGTCTTTTTTTTATGTAATAATGTCTATACCCAACTATTGCCAGTATCTCTTTAAACGCATGCTTGAATTTTGTCCTGCATCTTTGCTATTAATCATTAACGACATGATCATGAGATGATTTCCACGTGGGACAAGTCATTATTTGTATGTGTGGCTATTTTCTTTTCTGAAATACCTACAAAACTAGGGGATTTATTTTATAGCTGTGTTCTTATGCTGTGCTACAGTACACGCTATATGCTTCCTAGTTTGTTTCACTGTTCATAATTATATGTTTTTGTGGTTGCACATCCATGCCCCATGCAGAATGTAATGTTTCATTTCATGTGTTTTTGTATTAGTATTTTCGTAAATAAATCAAAATCTGCCTAATCTGTATACCAGATACCATATATCAATAAAGCAACTACTCTTTCCCTTTTCAGAGAAAATCCATGCAGCCTTTAACTTGGGGAGTGAAGCTATCCTGACATGCAGCAATAAGACATGGAAAGACATGCTGTTTGTCACCTGGAATATAGAACGGAATAGCAAAAGCTGTAGAATAGCCTTTAATGATAATGGACAAAACGAAGACTCGTGCGAGGATGGCAAGTCACTTCAAAACACATCGAGCTCTCAGTCATACCTGCACATCCCAAAGTTCTCCAAGGATGACGTGGGGGTCTACAAATGTAATCATGTTTACAATGGAGGAATCGAAAATTGTGAGATCGATGTCACCATCACAGGTAGGAGCTTTTCCCTCACAAGGACATTATGTAATAATATCTGTTTAGCCTGGATTTTGAAATAATCTACTTAACCCTAATAATAATCATAAAATTAAATATATTTTCTGCTGTTACTTTGCAAATATCTAAACAAGTGCATTTTGAAAACCCCCAAAACATTATGCCTTTCCACACAGTTAAAGTCCCTGTTACTATGGACAACATTACTGTTGATTTGCAACTGTAACTCTTTTATACTCAAACCTAGGCTATCAAATAAAAACTACTTTCACGGTTTAGTGCATATATATATATATATGGGTTAATTTACATAAAGTATCCTGAGAGTCTGATTTCTCCTGTTTTGTGCTCAGTTCCTCCCAGGTTATCATCTTGGTTAGAGACTAAGGACAACAAGAAGGTGGCGGTGTGCAAAGCTGAAGGAGGAAATCCCGCTGCCAACATCAGCTGGAGTCATTTGGGAATCGGAAATGCTTCGATTCTGGAAGTGAAAGACCCTCAGGGTTTATTTACAGTGGAAAGTCGTTTAGAGCTCCTTGAGGGAATGGACACAGAAAACCTGAATTGTTCTATCAGGCACCCATCTTACTTGGAAGGCCAAAAGACTTTAGCACTAAAGTCCAAAAAAGGTCAGTCTTTTGCTGAGTGATGACATGAGAGAAAACATTGGGTGTGGGGCAAAAGCAATAACATGTTTTAAAATGATTGAATGTCATTGACGAGGTATATTACAGTAGCAATTACAACCTTAGAAATGTTATGCTGTATTGTTAATTATTGATGTTCAGCAAATATTCACAAACCTATAATCTTTCATCTCTCCCTGCAGGTTATGGTCCCTGGCTCTACATCCTTACTGTTGTGGTCATCATTGTGTTTTTGGCAGGAGTTTTATTTTTTGCACAAAAGAAACTTTGGAGGTAAGTCTTTTAATGAGAAACAAATTAATCACAATGTCTAATTGCAACCCTTTTGTTAAATAACTCGGTTGTGTGTCAAACTTTTAGGCGCTGCAAGCTTTCCGAATCATCACCATCCAAATCTCCACCGGTGGGTGTCTCTCCTGTTTGTCAGCAGTTTGTTGTTCTGTGGGTTTTACTGCACACTGTTAACTCTGTTCATAATGACACCTCTCTGGTTTTTACAGACAGAAGATGTGGAGGAAGTGGAGCCATACGCCAGCTATGTTCAACGTGTCAACTCTATCTACAACTAATCTGCAGATTTGGTCACATAAAACCCTGCACATGGATCACACTCACACTCACACTCTCTCTCTCACACACACACACACACACACGCACGCACGCACGCACGCACGCACGCACGCACGCACGCACGCACGCACGCACGCACGCACGCACGCACGCACGCACGCACGCACACACACACACACACACACACACACACACACACACACACACACACACACACACACACACACACACACACACACACACACACACACACACACACACACACACACACACGTCTCACTGTGAGAGCCTGAAGGATGTGAAACTGAGAAATGGTGAAATAGTGATAAAGCGGAGACTAAGTGAGACAAAATATTTCCGATCAGAGCCCTCCGAGTGTTATTCTGCCCGGATTGAAGTTTTGACTCATGGAACAGGGGACTAGTCACACACTGGCTCACATGTACAGCATTCATGCACCTCTGTGTGTGCGTGCCATTGAAATCATTAGCATACTACTTACAAATTCAATGAACCATTACGCCAACGAGTTTTTTCATGAAATACATGGACTACAAATATATGATCAGTATTATCTTTATTATTATACCAAATATTTATAGATATATAGTTATGCTTATATTTTAAATTATGCTTGTTGAAGTCAATCCAGTAAAAGAGAGAACACAGTAATGTTACCTCAAGATGTGTGAATTATTCATGTAATGTGTTAATACATCATGTAATGGGTTAATTAAACACACATCTGAACACATTGGGGAGCTCTACAACATTGTAAAAGAACACTATAAGTAGTACACAGGAACAAGAACAGGATGTTGTTTTCTTCAAAATCCAAGTCATTTCCAATAATGTTAACGTGTCATTAGTTTCAGTACTGTGACACAAAGTGTTAAAAGCAAAAATGTCCCACTGTGTTTAATTTTGGAACAGATCAAATCCCTAATGCGTTTTTAGACCTGCAGCAAACTGATAACTGTTTTATCATCTACCTTTTGTCATGACTTTTTTGATTATCAGCCTTGAACTGTCCAGATAAATGTTGAGTATTGGAATTTGATGCAATACTTTCATGATGAGTGTAACCCCAATTCTGAAGAAATGTATGACAGTCAGAGGATAGGAAATGGAAACTGGCAAAAGAGACTGTTCTGCCATCTACTGGTGGAGATCTGAACATCCATGGTCATGATGGTGCATTGTGTCAGTCTGATTTACTGAAGAATGATACCATTATGAACACATGTATTAGGCAACAGGTTGGGCCTCCTGAAGTCATTTCTAGTTTATTTCTAATGTGCTTCCAATCTCATTGATTGGGGCCGAAAGTTCCCTTTTATGTAAAACGATGGTATTGCTGTTTAAATTCTGAGATTAAATCCAAAACTGCAGCTGCTTTGATGTTTCTAAAAGTTTCATTTATTACAGTTTTTCTCGATTGCTAACACACTAAAATGATACATACAGTAAAGCACAATTATTTTTACTGACACTCAAAGAGCAAAACATCGGCTCAAATATCCAAAACACGTTTTGAGCTTTTCACACAATTTGCAAATCAACATGGCACTTTGTGCAAACCTCTGCACACGTTTCTCCACGTAAGACCATAGACTGTATATATAAAGCGTAAGACACAGGAATCTGACATAAAGTCACGTGTTAGCAGGTTTAAAACACTGATATACAAAATGCCTCACACATGGACCAAGGATCAAGAAACACGTTCCACCTGACAAAAACGGGATAGCATGATTGTTGGCTCATCAATCAGGATGTTAGCACTATAAAAAGACCACAGGTGAGTACTTTCTTACAGCAACAATGGAAGCCAACATGGAAGCATGAGCAAGAGGAAGAGGAAGAGCTGGGCTGAGAGTGAGAGGAGGAAGAATGAGAGGTAGAGGTAGAGCTGGAGCGAGAGGACGTGGACAAAGAAGAATACTCTCTAATGAAATGAAATGTTATCAACCATGGTTTGACGATGAGAGGCTGGACAGAGGGTTCAGCCTAATAACGTTTTTATTTCTATCTACTGTATTTGACAGAAGCATAATTTTTGCGTTACAGAAACAACTGTAACGATGTGCTGAGATGCATGTTGCACAATGTTATTTTTGAATATGTGCAACACATTTGTACTTCATTTACTGTATTTCTGTATACTCAGCTATCTTTCTCTGCAGAAACCTCTATGTACAGAGCATAGCCCATAACAGATGAAAGTGCTTTAGATGATGCTCAGCAGTGTGTAGCTGGGTGCTCAAACAATCTAGTGTTATGAATGAAGTGTGTTATATTTGGTGCACACGTTTGCATTTGGTAAGTGTTTAGTTTTGAGTGCAGTTCTTCATTTAGCAGGAGAAATTAGGTGTTTTGCAATTTGGGTGTGTGGTTTTGTGAATTGTGTTTAGTGTTCTGAGAAACTGAGCAATTTAAAAAAGAAAATGTGTGTTAGCAATCGAGAACTGTATTTGGTTGGACAGAAAAGAGGAAACTAAAGACTTAATTTCTGTCTACATAAAACTCTTTTCATGACATATCTGATGACATATCGTAACAAATTAACATGTTTTTCTCACTCAATTGTAACTAAAAACCTTACTGAAGTGTTCATTTTAAATAAAAAAGATTATTGCTACAACCTCTTGTTTTCAGCGATGCAGTTGATGCAACAGAATAACACACAAAGGTTTGTAATAAAAGTTCTACACTTTTAATCAATGAAAAAAGATAAATAAAAATGAAACAAATGCAACCTTCACCAATACACCATGCATCAAATCAATCAAATAAATAATTCTATCGATAGGCTATAGAGAAACATTTATGCATTTTCTGCATACACATACAAAACAAGGAAAACATAAAAGTTCTCAAGCATTAAATATCTATTTGCAGTAGTTCTAGGATGCACTATTTTACAAAATGGGCACGCAATCTGGAAATCAGTATAAATTATGTTTTATGGACATTATCACATGAACAATACATTCTTCCATTATGGATTTGATTATGTGGCAAGGGCACACATTTCACACACAAGTATACCATGCACACTGTCAAGCTACACTCATAGTTAGAAATGGCTGGTTGAGTCAGCTCCAGGTGGGTTTTCTGCTGGATTTGAACTTTGGGTATGGGTGGAGCCATGCTTTGGCTCTGTTTCAATAAAAACAACAGATAAAGATCAAAATGTTGTCTTCAGTGGAAAGTCATAGTCACAGCACTCTTACAACAAGTCACTGTGCTTCTTCAGTGTTCACCTTATGTTTACTGTTTTTCTTAGCTGCCATTCCTTTTCCTTCCAATGTGGAAAAAGAGTCCCTCCACTTGTGTAGCACCTCTACACGACACCTCTCAGCGCTGAAGGTAACACAATGAATACACAAATGATTACGACCCCATTGTCTATAAATGAAAAACATATGAAATCCTGGTTTTTAGTTTAAGATTAAATTAGTTCTTCATCCTTCAGGTAACGCCGTAACAACAGTGGTTTGCCAGAAGCTACTGGTTCAACTGTTTTGGAGTAAAACAGAAATGGCCTCTGGCATTCACGTCCAAATCCCAAATATTATGTGCAAAATGTATACAACATACTAATACTGTATCTACAACATACTAATCATCACACTACTTAAGCATTTCATACTAACAGGGAAATCTGATATCAGTTCAATTGTGACTTTGGGAAGCTACTAAAAGTGTTCTGCAAACGTGTATGCAGTTAGAATAGTTCTTACGACTTTGATAAAGGTCATCGTGTGAATAAGGGGCTTGTGAAAACCTATTGGATTTGCCTTTTTGAGAATTTGCCATTCATATGACAGGCAAAAGTCAAGCCACACACCATTAGTTTCATTTGACTGATTGACTGATTCCAGATATATTGAGGTCATGATTTTCGTATCTAACTGAAGAGTTGCAGATAATTGTCCAGGTTGAGTTTTTAAAGGTCAAATGCGATGCAAGTGTGTATTCTTGATAAGTGAAATCCCAGTCCTGTTCAGTCATTTTGCGTCTTGTTGTTTCCGCAGCCAGCTGAAGTAGAATGTGGATGATTTTCTTTTTTCCACCGTTTCTTCATTGAAGATCAAAACTGTTTGCAATATTAAATACAAGTCTTGTTGCAATTGCCCAAAGGAACCCGTCCTCGTCTCCTTTCACCCCATGAGGACATAATCGTCTGCACATTCGTCTTTAGAGGAGCACTGAGACACACGATCGGGCTGAGGTGGTGCTGGGACAAAAACTGTTGCATAGTCACAATCATCGTCAGCGGTAGCTATGGTTCTACTCGGTCCTTTGGCGGTGGTGTGGTCAATAGAGGCGTACAACACCTCCTCCTTAGGCTGTCGTGAGATGATACACAGAGTCAGATGTGATTCCTGAACATAAGTCACACATCAATCATTGTTCTTTATTGATGCAGTGCTATTTCAACCAGCAGGTTTGTTTTTTTATGTTGGTGGTGGTTATTACTTCCTGCTGAAATAAAGAGCCTCACAGTGTCTTTTACAGCACAGGCCTTACACTCATGTTCCACTATGCAAATCTAACGGGGCAGCACCTCTGATTAGGCCAGATAAAAGCACAGGAACACAACTATGTTCCATATAAAGCTGATACTGA
This sequence comes from Pseudochaenichthys georgianus, assembly GCF_902827115.2. Classification (NCBI taxonomy): domain Eukaryota; kingdom Metazoa; phylum Chordata; class Actinopteri; order Perciformes; family Channichthyidae; genus Pseudochaenichthys; species Pseudochaenichthys georgianus. Next base: position 26,181,557 of record NC_047523.1, on the reverse strand, counting down.
TAACTATGACAACAATAGACTTGATGTGGGGAGGTTTACCTTACTATCTGTGCTGTTTCTTCCATCAGCTGCAGTATCCCCTGAGAAGAGAACATGTACATATATGAAAGGAAAACTGTTCAGCCTAATATACATATATTCTAATTACTATAGATGTTCCCTTACCTTTCCTTTTCTTCTTCCTGGCAAAAAGAGAAATACATTCATTAGTGTGAGATAAATTCATTGTATGAACATGTTTAAATGTCATGATGTGATACCATAAACCATCATCTCAAACATCAAAAAACATATTTTTAGAGGTGTAGGTTTGACCACAGTAGTGTTCCCTTGACAGCTCAGCAGATAACAGTGTGTGCTGCAACAGGAAACACTTTGAATATGCAACCCACATCTTTCTATGACAACCTGTATTTGTCATTGATTAACTACATGGGACAAAGCATTTTGCATACTTCTAGGGCCACTTATGACATCATGTTTAAAAGAAAAATGTAAAGGACTGTAAGCCAAGTATTTATGTTTGAAGCCGGCTGACACCAAGTCTGTTCTGAAACCACTATTTCCTCACTGACGCAAATGCAGAAGCTGCTCAAAACAGGGTCAAAATGCAACAGCGTTTTCATTAAACAGGCCTCGAACTTCTTCATATTATTTCATTAAAAGAAGGTCTTGCCATTATTTTCCTCTAGTTTAATCAATCAAGCTTTCTGTACATGCAGCACTTTCAAAAAGCTGTTTGAGCATTATAACCCTGATGAAAATAGCTTAGTGTAGTGCCCTTAATTATATTTGAACCAAAGTTTCATTACTTACCCTGACGTGCAGTTTCCCATGATTCACCCCACAGAGTCCTGATGTTCACACAGTGTTTGTCAGCAGGTGGCGGGTCTCTGTTGCAACCCTGAGCTTGACACTGAAGTAGACACTGATCTCACTCCTGATGTATCTGAGTGCAAACAGGCCAGAGAGAGAGAGAGGGAAGGAGGGGGGAGAGAGAGAGAGAGAATACAAAGCCTTTTTTGTGTGACATTTGTATTTCCTGTGCACTGTTTGAACACCCCACCATTAGAAACAAACACGTGCATTTTGCCTACAAATTATAATAAACACAAGCACATAGCACACAGAACATAGTCGAGCAAATTCTTACAATATAATTTGTCGCAATACTTACAACTTTATCCTACAAACATGTGAATGTTCTTCTTCTCCATAACACCATTTATATTTAAATTAATACTAAGAATAAACAATCTGTATTACACATCACAGGTGTTAGTAGATTTAGGATGGAAACTGTAATATTATTTTGTACAAGAGCAAACCGTTTGGTAGAGTCTCATTTGCATGATTTTGCAAATGTTGTTGATGAGGAAGTCACTGACCTTTCTTTCATATTAGGTACAACTTCCAGTTTACTTCATAGGCTGTGTCATTGTTAAGAGTCTAGACTTGTATGGATGGATGACTGGGTTTCTAAAATGCAAAATGCAGGAAAGTCTGTTTTCTGACTGACAAAATATCAGATTTTTGAGATTGTTTAGACATACAGGATTCAAACGTATATTCAGGTCTGTCAAATGTAGTTCATGGTACTACATTATCCACTAGATGGTGCTGTTGGAGCAGTCTGGGTAACACAGTCCTACCACATGAGCATAACATGGCCTCAGTCTACAGAAGAGTAAGTGTAATATACACAATTCAAACAAAAGACACAAAAACAACATCACTTTTGTGTATGTAAAAAACACGATGCATTCCATCCATAGCCACCAATCATCTACACCTGTGATGAATAACAAATTATATCTATGCACATTTTGTTCTTATTTTAATTGATAAGACAGTGTGACTTTGAAGCCAGAATTTCACAACTTCCTGCTAGGCTCTTGAGACACTTTAGGACTATGCAACAGAGTTGTTGAGATGATGAATATGTACACATTACAATAGTGATCCCCAGTCCCTTGATACAAAGTAACAAGCCAACTCAATGACCTTTAGAACTTGTGTTTCAGCTTTTGCATTAAGGAGGGCCTTACATCTGTGTGTTTCAGAATAGATAGCGAAGATAGGCACGCTATTTTCATGTGTGTACATCCTGACCTGTGTTGTCTCGTGTCGTGACATATTGAGACACACACATGCTTGGTGGTCTTTTCCATGTGTGGGCGGAAAGGAAGTGGTGAGCTTGTCGCAAGTGAAATAAGCCCAAGCTGTGGTAGCAGCAATGTAAGATAAACTGTGAGAAGTCATGGTTATGAACACATCAGGTAGAATGGATAGACTACCATACATCCATCTGCTGATATGTTGCTGTTTTACCTTTGTCTGCATCTCTGGAAAAGGTGAAGGTAAGCCTTAACACTCGTTATCTTGTGATCTGACATTCAATAGTTGGAAGAGTATAGATATATAATATAAATCAACTTACATAGGTACTTCACTAAGTACAATTTTGAAAATCGTGCCCTTTACATTTGATCCAACTTTATATTTCATGTACTTTACTTATTTGACATATGTAGTTACAAGTTAGTTTTACAGATCTAAATTAAACTAGAGAAAAGTTACTCTTTAGATTACAGCATTGTGTAAATTGTGTTTAGTTTATTATAGGATCCCCATAAACTGTCCCCTAAAGCACCTGCTAGTAAGTGAGGATTAACAAAGGTTAGAAAGGAGGAGGGCACAGACTTTTTGTTTTAAAAATATTCAAATATATGGTAGGACCAAAATAGAAGAAAATGTGGAAGCAGTGATGAATTTTAAGTAAAATAATTGTTATTGTTTTATCTCATGTTTTTACATGAGATAAAACAATCAAATACAAGACTAAAAATGAGTTTTGGATGATATCTGATATTTTTTGTATATTTTTTTAGACATCTCTTCATGTGCAGTGATGGTCCAAAGCGGCGCGACATATACAACTGTCCCACAACACAATGTGACGGTCAGCTGTCCCGGCAAACACTGTGGAGAACCAATCAGTGTCACCTGGTGTAAACTGGACACAGCAATCAAATGGGATCAGATTAAAAACAAAGAGAATATAAAAATAACACAGACTGACACTAAGGATGAACTCATCTCATATCTGACCTTTACACGGATTACCTCTCAGGACGACGGCCTGTACAGATGTTCTTTAAAAGGATACGAGTCTGAGCAGATCAGTCACAGCATCAACGTCTCAGTGTCAGGTAGGCAGTTTTGCTCAATTAGTGCCAAAATAGATGTATAATAATCAATAATAAATGTAATATAATTTATATTCATATACAGATTCAAACACGGACATACATGACTTTGACTATAGTGCAGGTAAGAACTTTGTATTATTTCTTAAGTTCTACAAATACTTTTGAATGGAAAAAGACTAAAACTACTGATCTGTTTATTCTTCTGTAGATGAGCTTCCAAGCTCTGCTGCTCCTGCTGTTGCCGATGCCGGTGAGGATGTGTCATGGCTGCCCTACTTCTACATCTGTGTTGGCATAGCTCTTCTGGTTTTCACACTGTTAGTGTTAACCATGCTGGATTCTTATGGCTGGAAACGTAATAACATTCCCAGTTTGAATTACAGTAAAACACATTTTCTAGATCTTTCTAAATAACCATGGAGCATTTGTTTTATGTCTTCTCTACAGGAATAATGACTTTCCACCACACAAAGGGAAAGGCATTGCAGGTAATACATGTGATGTAAACGAAATGACCTCTTGCACTTTAAAAGGTGCAGCTTATTTGAGACTATTGTTCTTGCAGGATTTCTGTTGCTCTGAATTGTTATCCTCATGGCACTTATTGTTAGTCGCTTTGCATAAAAATGTCAGCTAATTGTAATGTAATTAATCGTTTCTGGAAATACATTTACATGCATTCTTGCTGAAAGTTATATAAGAAGTTTGATAGCACTCTTGTCCGTGACGTTGTTATTGGACATCTTACTTTAACCAAATTTCCCAAAATGTCAAACAAATCCTTCAACCCAGATGGTCAAGAGTCAAAATGGTGTCAAGCATGAGCATTTTCCGGGCTTATCTAATCTTAAATCTGGTGTTTTGGTGTCATAGGAAAGGTCCAGTCAGATGTTGCCCAACCTCCCCAGTGCGAGTGCTCCTTCCATTTTTTATTTACGTGACATCAACTACTCTCCTGCGGAAAGACCACCATCACACCCCCACCCATCACACCCTCCCCTGAGGACCAATGGGGAGCAGCCTGCTGCGGCAAACACAGCGGCTGAAGGTCAAGTGTCAGACCACTCAATATATGCAGTCGTCAAACACAGGTCTCAGATACCTGCCGGAGAACAGGATGCTGTGACGAAAAAGAAGGCAGAGTATGCTGCCATCAATGTTGCCTGAACATTTTGGATTTGTCATAGCATGGCATGCAGAGGGAAACATGGATGGAACATTTTACAGTTATGCGTTGGTGTCATGGAACAGCAATCAACCTCATTGCAGAAGAGGTTAACAGAGGAGGCGTGTGGTCCCGCAGATGCACAGCACACTCACTCACACTCAGAGCACACTCACGTTAAATGAACAGCGTGAAACCACAGGCAGCATTGCTCTTTTTTTACACCCTCAGGTTTGTTCCAGGCAAGGCTGCTTTCTTGTCATTTTTCTTCAGATGTTTTCCCCTAAAGTCATTGTATTTCCGTGACTGAGAGGGCTTTTTCTACTCATTGACCCTTTGTTGGCCAACGCTTTGGTAGTTTGTATAAAAAAAGCCATAGTGGCAAAGATGTGTTATGAGCAGGAACACTACTGTGCATTATTTTTGTCTGATTTGGAATGAAGACCGACGTTTGGGATGTTTCTACATCTTAAAAACAAATTACAAAACAATCATTAGGTGATCTGTGACTGTGAAACCCTTTGTTTTTGAAAAGTCATGAATGTGGAGTCGTTTTTATCTACTTTTGAATTATTGAGGTGACTATGTATAAATGTTTGGCTAGATGATTATAATTGTTTTAATGTCTACCTGGGAGACTGAGAAGTAACATCTTGAGCAAATTCTCACACATTTTGCGTTCCCACACACAGCTTTCTGACTTGTTGTCTGCCTCCGCCGGAAACACTACCCGGCCCATTGACCTCAGCAGTGTGGCTTGGGTTAAATGAGCTCGAAGTCACAGAGAGGAAAGAAAGATATCTTCACATCATTTTTTTGTGGCAGGTGTCTCGCCTCTGCTTAACCACACATGGTTTAGATACTGAGATACTGAAGGTTTTAGTTTTAGCAGTGGTCTTATCATAATGGTGGTCACACATCCAGGAAGTTGAGTAACATGCATGACGGAGGTAAAATGGTAAAACCAATTTACCATCTGACAATGATATGTCAACATAGACCATGAGTTTTTGGTCCCCAACGTGTTTTAGCTTTTACCTTAGAAACAAATCAATATCTTTCAGAGAGCCATGGCCTTAGTGTGAGAAGTTTGACGAAAAGTGATTTTCCTCTCAGATTCCTTAATTGAAAGGATTTGAATTCAAAACAATATTTTCGGTCAAATAGCCTGTTCTTAATACAACCATCAGCACATTTCTAAATGATAAATTAAAGACATATTATGTATATGCTATAGGCCAAATAAACTTGTATGCCATTTTAAAATGGATTCTGAAGGTATTTGGCTGCTTCTAGCATAACTAAAGAAACAGCGCATGAAGGTTTGAAAGAATGACTTAACTCTCTGTTAAGTGTTTCAAATGTGATTATCACAAGGCTGGCTTGTCATGAATTAATTGTGAAGTATTCAGTTGTTTCTTCCATGATTTATCATTGTTGGTGGTGAAATCTTGCTCACATTTAGAGATGACTGGTAAGCAAAGTCATACACTTACATTTTGAATACCTGATTTGATTACAAACTGATCAATACATTTAAAAATAACCTTCTATTTGTTGACTCATAGGATAACCCTAACCCTGGTGGGGACAAATACAAGTTTTAAAAGATGACAGAATTAAGAGCAGAACCAGAAAAGCAGGCATGGCGCTGCTCAAGACCACAAATCACTGCCCATCATGCTGATAACACACACCGTGTCATATTGACAATCGGATAACTCAGTTTTCTTTAGAGGATGTCAAGTGGAGTTGATAGAACATATCTAGCAGAACTAATAAATACTGTATGTTATCCTAGAGCTTATGAATATAACAAAACATAACAGGCATGTGCCGCAGGCTCTGAGAGTGACTGTGTGTACAACATGTGTGTGTTTCTTTGGCTCTGTGAGGTCCACCATAATCCGTCTGGCTTGAGATGAAAAAAACCTCCAAAAATGAGCATCTGGCAGCAAGGTTTGGCACAATGGAAAGGAATTTCATGTTTTTCTGAGAGGTACAAAACTAAGCTGAAAAAGCTGAAAGCATGGCAAGATTTTAAATTGATAAAGACTCAGAAACATAAACATTTTCATATATATTTATTATTCTATTTGTTGCATTTATTACATAAACCGGTCATAACGCATCGCTTCATATTCATTTCTTATTCTATTTGTGACTGTAGCTGCAGATAGATACCATGCTGCATTGATTTGCTTTTTAATACATTTTCTTAAACCACATTTCAGAATTATGTTAATGTAAACTCTGAGCTATGCATATAAAGAAGGCTGTCTAAACTTTGATTCAGGAGGAATGAATGTTCTATGCGCGATTAAAGCAATATGTTAGAAATCTCAAACATCCTCCATGTCCTTCTGTTCATACCTTCATTTTCTCTGATAAACAAGATACTTTCAAATTTTAACTATAGGTTATACGTATTTGAGATGTCTGCCTTTAATCGACAGAGCAACCATAGAGAGGAAGGTACTGGGATGGGGGGGGGGGGGGGGGTAAGGGGATAGTAGCAAAGGTAAGACCCTGGTATTTGAGTCACACGCAAAACCAGGTGAGCTACAGTACTATACCGAGGGGTCCAAAGCTTACATTTCTTCATATCCCTGTACACATGCAAACATGATATATCCGAAAAGCGTCATAACATTATATTTGAGGCATTAAGACCTCGAAGCTCAGCCGCTACCCAACCTGTAAACTCATCATAACATCTTCACAGACACAAACTGTCCTGAATCTAAGATGTAGACATGCATTCCTGTCAGGGGCACCAACAAGGTTTCAGTGTTACTCCCCAGGGGAATTGATTCAAGATATCTGACCGTGGAATTTAACCTCAAACTCAAACACACACACACACACACACACACACACACACACACACACACACACACACACACACACACACACACACACACACACACACACACACACACACACACACACACACACACACACACACACACACACACACACACACACACACACACACACACACACACACACACACACACACACACACACACACACACACACACACACACACACACACACAAGGTATGAAGCCAATGCTGACCAAATGAAGATCCCACCCAGCTTTAACAATACACAGAAGTGAAGGAGATCATCGGCGGAGGTACAGGAAGTAAAACCTTAATGATTAGCTCATCATTTCAATTAGCTATGTTATTAACTGTAAAGGATAAGGCTGGTAATATTCTGTATCTTTCCTAGTATCCAATGTAACAGGAGCCAACCTCTACAATACTGGTTTGGTTGGGAACTAACTAAGATGTTATCCTTAAAAAATAAGGCATTTTAAAATGAATAGCTGGTCACTGTAGTTTTAAGTAAATGTTGCTTATAAATAGTGAGTATCCAGCCGGAAATAAACACACAACACAACAAATGACAGTGTTCTGGTCACTGGTACAACTTGTTGCTCAGTATTTTTGTTTTAATAGTTTTTAGGCAACAATGCAGGGGTATGATATTTCAGACTTTTAGTAGTAGAATCAATTCATTGTTGGTTTTAGTCTTATTGTTGAATAAGAAAAAATAGAACAATACCAACCATATCTTTTCAGGACTACGTAAAAGAAAGAGAAAAATAGAGGAAAGTATTTTAGGGACATGCAATGTTTTGTTTGCTGTGCAATGTGCAGAGTGTGGTCATGGACTCAATCAATTACAGAGCCAGAGAGAAAAAGTTATCTGCTTAGCATTTTCTCATTGACTTCATGTGAGGACAGCCTGGAGATTATATAAGAGTCAGATGCGGAAGAGCAGAGATGAATGTCGTTGTACAGTTGGCGTTCATGAATAGGATTGTATATAACATCCTATAAAGGTGTGTCAGGACATCTTTCCTTCGTACCTAGATAATGACGATGATGATGATGATGATGATGATGATGATGATGATGATGATGATGATGATGAAGAAGATGCAGGGAAACTTTTCTGCAAGGTCGGCTCTGAAAAACACTGCCTTTTCTTTTCAGCCACTGGTCTCATCTTGTAGATTAATCGGCTGAAAAGCAGAAGTACAGAGAGACACAAAATATAAAAATGATGTAAAGAATGTCAATCTTTTCCTATATTAAATGTTCTAGGTAGGAGAATACGATTTAAAGCTACCCTATAATACTGTTTTTCATAAATATATCATAGGTCTCAGATATATACAAAACATGTCTCTGAAATGTTTGGCTCGAAATACCAAACAGATCATTGTAGCACTGTTTCAGCCCTGTTTCCAAAGTGCTGATTCTGTGTCTGTTACTTTAGATGAAAATAAGGAGCCACTCCCCACACCCCTATGAGAGATATTTGGTTAAAAAGAACACAATAGTGCTCTAGAAGGAGATTCAGGTGATAAGGTGGGGGTTACCTTGGTTGGTTTTTGGCTAATGGTTACACAAGCCAAATAATCGTTATGACATCATAAAGTGGCAACAATCTGATCAAAGACAGGTTTTTATATAACTGGATCAGGACAAAAAGTGAGGGAATCTTTTTTTCTGAAACTTTCAGAATCTCTCTAAACAGAGGAAACACATGTGTATGTACAAAATACATGAAAAAGTGGATTTTGCATAATAGGGGACCTTTAAACTCTGACTTAGTGTAGCTATGACATTGCAGGCTAGTGAGGAAGACCATAAAAGCAAACGCTATCTCTCATAAGCCCTTGATGATCATGGCTCAACAGAACTGGTTCATGAGAGAGGAAGTAAATGTCCTTTGACTTTGTTGAAATCGTGAAAGTCTCAATTTCAAGATAGGGATTTGTCTAAAGTACATCTCGGAAACATGCTTCACTTTTTCAGAAAGATAGATGTGAAACAAAGGCGAGCCAGTCGTTGTTGCAGCGGCACATCCCAAAGGGCCGATGTTCCTTTTCATTGTTTCTGTAGACACCTGGACAGTTTGCCAAAACCCACAATAGGGAGGAAGCTCAACATATATATATTATGGACTTTAAATGACCTGAGGAAAGAATGGTGGTTGTGTGAAAAGATCTGTACGAATTATACCAAACAATCCAGTAGAGTTTCTCCCCACTGTCTTCTGCACATATACTGTATAAATGAACTGGTGTTTAAGCATCAGATGTATAGGAGTATGACTCTTGGCAATATATTTGGTTTACCATTCATTCTTGATATAATGTAAACCCTGATATTACCAAACATGATCTTACCTTCTTTGCGTAAGAAACACTTCCAAAGGCAGAAGCAGAGGGACATGACCAACAGGGCAGCCACCGTAGTGACGGAGATCAGGATAGTGAGAGCCGTCCCAACTACGAGGGAGAAAAACAAAGAACTGATCAGCAGCTTTATTATCTTCCATATCTATATAATCTATAATCTCTAATTTCTGATTTCAGATTTAAAGTCATGATGCGTCTTACAGTATGTGTGTGTGTTTGTGTACTATAAGGCTAGACTGGACAATGCCTCCCTTTTATGGCCCATCACTGATTATATTTGAGATTCAAACTGTTTGCAACTAATTCCTCTAATGTGTGAACTCCTGACCAAGGTCAATTTAGGGTTATCAGCTAACTAAAGCAAAGCGACTTACACATGACACTTATGAGCACATTTAACTTTGGCCCAATCATTAGCTGCATTAAAACTAATAAAGATGTTTGTTGTAGTTTCCCTTTAGAGTCTCAGCTTTATTTTGTTGTAGTTTCCCTTTAGAGTCTCGGCTTTATCATTTGCTAGGAAGAAAATCTGAGGTGATGCTATCTAGTACTTTTGGAATATTTTTTAAAAAAAGACACAATGCTATCAAACAATTAGAGGTTCTCATTGAAGCGGAGTCTAACACACAAACTCACTTTTAGTGTTCATGGATACAGCAATCGGGGACTCAAGCCCTTTGTGGTGCACCAAGCATTTGATGGACACGTCTTTCAGCAGCCCTGATTGGACGGTCAGCGTACTGATGACCAGAGTGGTCCCGTCGCTCTGTGGGATCTGTGTTGTCAACGGGGGGCCCATGGTGCGGTTATCCCTCTCCACGTTCCACACTATCTCTGCCGGGGGCCGCGACACTGAGGTGCAGTTGGCTGCGATCACACCTGGAGACGTGGTCTTGTAGCTCACCTGAGGTTTGGGCAGCACTGAGAGAAAAAGAAAGAAAAAACACACATTTACAAACAAGCTCATACAGTGCAAGATGTACACATAATGAGTTCACTGGAATGCACAGGGAGTTAATGTTGTATTGCTCCTTCCTTCATCTTAAGATAAGATAAGAAGTACTTTATTGATCTCAATTTGGGAAATATTTGCGTTGCAGCAGCATAAAAAAAAGACAATGTACATAAGAGAAATTAAAAGACTAGAAATAAACAATCCAAAATATTTCTCAAATAGAAATAAAATAGCATTACAAAAGTAAAAGATATACATAGGGAAATACAAATTTACAGTAACAAAATATGAAGCAGGATATACATTCATTTAGCAATATTAAATTGAACATAAATGTACTGTATCTTTTGTGCTGTGTGTGAAATACAGCACACTAGAGGACTGGAATATTTAACATGTTATTTTCATCCAGAAACAGGCCAGGACTCAGATTATGTCTTTCATTTGCTGAGATCTACATATAAAAATCTTTGGATCAGGTGAGTGTCTGAATTCCTGCAATCTTACTATCCATAAGTCAATCGCTGGCTGTTTTCAATTCTCTGCTCTCGGGGCTGAGCAAGGAATGTGATTTACTGGAAAAGAGAATATTTTTGTTGGCATGACCATGTTCAGCCACAGATATTAAGCCCTCATAGTTTCAGCGCCTTCTCTGAGTTCTAGGTGCTGAACTTCACCCACAATGTGTCTGGATTGTATCAGATTTCAGGGTGGGTTAAACTACACCAGTAAAATCCTTAAAACAATCCAAACCATAATAACCTGTGAACTATTGTAGCACAACGCAGGCATGAGATTGAGTTTAGCCCAACAATTAAATTCAACAGTTTTTTCTTACAGTGTTTCTCACCATATTGTGATCCGAATGCTTCAGATTCAGAGTTCTCATTCATAACACTCCGTTCGATGTCTCACTATGGGATGCGCCTCAACGCGTATGCAAACAGAAGCATCAATCTCATTACGCCAATCCTGATTGGCTGGTGATCTTGACGTCTACGTCAGGGAATCCACCCCCTATAAGTAGCTTGCGCTACGACGCAGCGTCATTAAAACACCTCTTCTCGCTTCAGAGCACATCTCGAATATCAGTAGCCGGTAGGGGTGTAACGGTTCACAAACATTTCGGTTCGGTACGTACCTCGGTTTTTTGGTCACGGTTCGGTTCGGTACGTTTTCGGTACAGCAGAATTTTTTTTCACAAAACAAAACATATATATATATATTTTTTTATTATTATTAAACTGTGAATAATGTATTCACTCAAATAAATACAAAATATAATAAAATACAAGTACTGTACAAGTACTCACAAAACATAAACTATTAGTTTTGGGTTTTTAATTATTATTAAACTGTGAATATTCACTCAAATAAATACAAAATATAATCAAATGAACATTAAGGTGCAGCATTTCGATGAACTGAAATAATCTGTATCTGAACTGTACTGTACTAGTACCTAAGCAGCCAGCTTGACATTAGGACTTGCTTGTCATTGTATTTTCATGTTGTTTAAAGAAAGATGAACTTGTCTACATGGCTGCTGAAAGGGCAGATCTGCTGGCACTAGCAATGTCTCCTGCTGTGGAGAAAACCCTCTCGCTAGGGACAGAGGTAGCAGATACAGCCAGGTAGCGCTTTGCTAACATGGCAACATAAGGATATTTGGCGTTTGTAATAGCTTTGGCTCAGTCTGAAGTTTTTTCGAGTGGTGGAGGCTAAATGCTAGCGGGAGTTGGGTTTGCACTTCAGTATTTTTTCTTTTGGTACCGGTTATATTCACGTTCGGGTGATGCCTTTTCAAGAGTGTGCAAGTTTGATGTATTGCCAGCCGCGTAACCAATTTTAGTTGAACAATGCCGACAAACAGCTTTGGTCCACCTGTCTTTGTCCGTCATCCTTGTACGTAACTGCGAAACCAAAATGTTCCCAAACCGGAGACTTCAATGATGCTGGAGGATTTTCGAGCTCAACTTTATCTGCGTTCGCCATTCATTTTCGACAGTTCCTCAAATTACCGACTAAATTTGAACGCATCCCTCTGACCAGCTCTCATAGCATGCCCTCTCATCCAATTAAATGACTTGCTCGCTCTATGACGGGATGAGCCCAATGGGAGCAAATTACTCTGAATGTTGCGACGCAGCACCTCAGATTACTTCCAAGAAGTTGTTCACGTTCTCAATTTTTTACGTTTAACGTTATATTCGTTTGGTACACACGTGTACCGAACCGAAGGGCCCGTACCGAATAATTTCGGTATGGGTACGTGTACCGTTACACCCCTAGTAGCCGGGCTAGCTTAACGGTCCACAGACTGAACCCAAGCTAACATTCGGTCGACGGGCGCTTGCCGGTTACTTTTTTGCTTTGCAAAAGAATTGAACAAATATTAACACACCAGTTAATATTGTAATCTGCCCCGCCGTTTTCTCTTTCGAATTAACGGTAAGGTTTGATTTTTTTCTTCAACAGCTAGTTTATCCCTCCTTGCCGACACCACGGCGAGCGGGGACGGACTCTTCTCTCCCTCACACCAGAGGAGACGGAGATAAGAAAGATATTAACACACCAGTTAATATTTTTTAAAGAACAATCTACCCCGTCGTTTTTTCCTTTCAGAATAACGATAAGGTTGGATTTTTTTCGGTAACATACCTGTTACTAGCTTGTCCCTCCGCGCCGACACCCCGGCAAACGAGGATGGACCCTTCTCTCCCTCACACCAGAGGCTCGCAGGCTCGGCTCTGCAGATGCGGGTTTAGGATCTCGGGCACGGACTAACACCAGGTCTGCTCGTCCTGCCTTGGGCTGGAACACGCCCAGGAAGCTATCGATACCCCCAGTTCGTGCGGGCATTGTGCCCGCTTCACCATCAAGTGCCCCCGCCGACGGCTAGCGCGTCAAGCTAGCCGTCGGGACGGGACCCCTTCATGTCCGTTGATTCGCCGGCCGGCAATCGGGACATGGTGGCGACCGCCGCAGAGATTGAGCCCCGCGCTGTGTCAGGCTGGGGCTCAACAACGGCGGTAGCTGCGGAATCGGAGCCCCGCGCCGTGTCAGACTAGGGCCCGGTGGCGGCAAGAGCCGCGAGAGCGGAGCCCAGCGCTGTGTCAAGCTGGGGCTCCCAACTGGACCTCACCGTGGTTCCACCCGCGGAGGATGTCCTACAGCTGGATTATATGGAGGAGGATGAAGAGGATGCCTCTGAGTTCCTCTTATCCGACTCGGATGAGCACGAAGATGACATCTTCGTTTCATCTGCCCAGGCTGCCAAGCCGGAGGCGATGTCCGCTCCCCCGGGCGAAAGCACACCAGCTTCGCCCTGCCTCAGTATGGACTTGCAGGCCGTGTGCCAACGCGCTGTGTTTAGGCTGGACATCCCCTGGCCTGAAGTGTGAGAAGTGAGATCTGGAGTGTGACCTCCAGATCTCGCTATGAGGGGAAGAACTTGCCCCAAGCAGCGAGGATGAGGAAGCAGCTTCTCCCAGTCTTTCCAGAGATGCTGAATGAGGTGTCGGTCTCGTGGAGAGACCGCCCTTTCAGCAACAAGGCCCCAATCCAGGGTGCCTCCTCTTTGGACTGTGTCGGCATGGAGAAGCTCGGCCTGCTCCGCATGCCGCCCATGGAGCCGCTGGTGGCAGCCCACCTCCAACCGCGGCTGGCTTCGGCACCGAGCAGGAACCCCACGCTAGCGGCAAAGGTTGACCGCTTCCAGTCAGCAATGACCGAACGAGCCTATAAAGCCGCAGCTTTGTCAACCAGGGCGCTCAACGTCTCCTCGCTGCTGACCACCTACCAGGCGGAGCTCTGCGAGGACATGACGATCAAACCTGAGCCTGCCGTGTGGGACGAAATCGCAGCGATCACGGACATTTGCCTCCGTGTGCAGCGCTGTGCAGTCCAAGCCACGGGCAAAGCACTGGGGATAATGGTGGTACAGGAGAGAGCCAGGTGGCTTACCCTGACGAACCTTCCAGACCGGGAAAAAGAGGACGTCTTGGACATGCCTATTGTTCCCGGGGGCATATTTGGCTCCGCTCTAGCTTCGATGCAGCAGCGGTGTGAATCCAAAAAGAAGGAGGATGAGGCTCTCCAGCTTTGTCTTCCCCGAAGGGTCCAGCCGCCGCCTTCAACGGCCCCGTGGCAGTCCTTCGCTCAGGCTGCCTCACGTCCTGCCCGTTTCAAGATCTCGAAACGGCAGAGGCCACAGCCCGCCCCGGGTCTCCAGCCCAGACACGAGGCGAGGACGAGCTGGCCAAGAAAGTCTCCGGTTCCGGCAGCAGCCGCTCAGGCACAGCCGGCCCAGACTTTCAGCCACCAGACGAGGAAGAAGAAGAAGGCGGCCTGACAGCCTCCTCTCCTCTCCTCGAAAAAGAAGCTGGAAGTTCCCTGTTCTCCAGCTCCAGAACACGTTCCAGTGTTAGATGCTCATGTGTTTCCGGGGTGCAACCATGCCCCCATCTTGGGGAGTGATGTCAGAACGTGATCCTCAAGTTCGCGCCATGAGGGAAATGGACTTAACATCAACGACAGCAAGCTCCGCTGCTCGTTTAAGTCACACAAACACATGTCATCACTATTGTCTTTTAATAAATAATTATCCACTGTCGTTTCCAAGCTTAAAGCCAAGGGCGCAGTCAATAAAAATGAAAAGAAAGACAATAAAACGAAGAAACAGTCTGACGTCTACCCCCCTTCTAAGAGTGGCTGCTACCTGTCTCAGAAGGCGGACGATGGACGGGGCTGTGAAGGCATCACCGCCACGCGCATGCGCAGTGTCAGCCGGGGTTGTCAACCTGGGGTACCACCGTGTTCAGACACTAGAGGGCCCCATAACACAACAAATAAAGACACAGAGGGTAGACGACAGGGATGTGACATCTCCACTCGCTTTGAGAAGCGAAAAGTGGAGGATGCTCACAGATTCTGCTTGGGTTTTCAAGACAATAACACGACAATAAGACTCCAATTCGCTGTCACCCCCCCTCACTTTTCGGGCATTCTGCATTCGCAAGCCCGGGGAGTGTCGGCCCATATTCTAGAGCAAGAGATCCTCTTCGCGACTAGACAAGAAGGCTATATCTATAATACCCTCCGAACAGAGTCAGAGCGGCTTTTATTCCAAGTATTTCCTCGTTCCCAAACGGGGAGGGAACGGGATTCGGCCTATACTAGATTTGAGAGCTCTGAACAAATATCTCAAAAGATACAAATTCAGAATGCTCACTCACACATCTCTGTTGCGTCTCGTGCGCCAAAACGATGCGTATTTCCACATCCCAGTATATTATCCACACAGGAAATATCTGAGGTTCGCCTTTCAGGGGATCTGTTACGAGTACAGAGTACTTCCATTCGGTCTGTCTCTCAGCCCACGAGTGTTTGTACGGTGTACGGAAGCCGCGATAGCACCATTAAGACAACAGGGTATTCGCCTGGCAACTTATCTGGACGATTGGCTCCTTCTCGCACAGTCGGAGCAAGAGGCTATTACGCAGACGAATGTCCTCGTAAAACACCTGCTCGACTTGGGTTTCGTAATAAACACAGAAAAGAGCATGTAGTCCCCAGCCCAGACTGTAGTCTTCCTGGGCCTACGCCTGAATTCGGTGGCCTTTACAGCCCGCCTGTCAGCAGAGAGAGTGAAAGCCTTCAGGGCTTGCCTCGCTCATTTCCAGCCACGCAAATATGTTCTCTTCAGATCATGTCTGCGGTTACTGGGGCTCATGGCGTCAGCCATCCTGGTGGTACGACTGGGACGCTTACACATGAGGGAGTTTCAGCGCTGGGTAGCTGTCCTCAGACTGGACCCCGTGCGTCATGGCGTGCGGAGAGTGATGGTCACTATGAAATGCATAATGGCACTGCGCCACTGGCTGCACCCAACTTTTCTAGTACGGGGCGTGCCTATGGGTGCTGTCCTATCGCGGAAGGTGGTCACCACAGACGCATGTCTGACGGGCTGGGGGGGTATATACGAAGGTCGACCTGTGAGGGGTCTCTGGAGCAGAGACCTCCAACGGTCACACATAAATTATCTGGAGATTTTAGCGGTGTTCCTCACCCTGAAACGCTTTCTGCCTTTTCTCAGAGGACATCATGTCCTCGTGAGGACAGACAACACGACCACAATATCGTATATAAACCGCCAAGGGGGTTTGCGTTCTCTCCAGTTACACATGCTGGCACGCAAACTGATCTTATGGAGCTGCGGACGTCTCCTCTCTCTGAGAGCGACGCACGTACCAGGAGTGATGAACCTCGGGGCGGATCTGCTGTCCAGAGGTGCACCACTATATGCAGACTGGACTCTACATCCAATAATTGTGAGCCAGCTGTGGGTGCGTTACGGCCGGGCCGTGGTGGATCTGTTCGCATCAAAAGAAAACGCTCAATGTCAGCTGTTCTTTTCAATGCGCGATTTAAACGCACCTTTAGGCGTGGACGCGCTCGTGCACGTTTGGCCTCCGGTCCTTCTGTACGCGTTCCCACCCCTGGCTCTGATACCCCCAACTCTGGCCAGAGTGAGAGAGCAACGCCACACACTGATCCTAATAGCTCCACACTGGCCTGCAATGTACTGGCTGGCGGAGATATATCAGCTGCTATGCGGGCAGCCGTACGCAGGGACATACTGTCTCAGGCAGGGGGGCGATTTTTCACCCACACCCAGAGCGCTTGGCACTATGGGCCTGGCCCGTGAGTGGTATAACCTGAATACAGTGGGACTCCCTCAGAAGGTGATACACACTATTCAGAGTGCAAGAGCTTCCTCCACCAGGTCCCTCTATGACTGTAAGTGGAGGGTGTTTGAGGAGTGGTGCCTTAAAAAAGGGCACATCTCTTTTCAATGTCCTGTCGGGGTGATTCTATCATTTCTACAGGACCCGATTGATAAACACAGAGCTTTCTCTACGATCAAAGTGTACCTGGCTGCTATTGCTGCATGCCATGTGGGCTTTGAGGGAAAGACGGCTAGTCAACATCCCTTGGTCTGCCGTTTTATGAAAGGGGCTCGCAGGCTCCTCCCTGTTTCCAGGTCACTGGTGCCCTTATGGGACTTGGCAGTGGTTTTAGATGGGCTCACTCGACCTCCATTTGAACCCCTGGAAGGAGCTGACATGAAACACCTGTCACTGAAGACAGTGCTGTTACTGGCTCTGGCGTCTGCCAAGCGAGTCAGTGACCACTGATATGTAATGTTATAATTTCATCCCATGTAAAATGTAACCCACTTATTTATGGCGTGACAACTTTCACATCTGCAGAGGAATAGCATTATGCAATTTAGAGTTACTCGAATGTGTATTGCTCCTGTGATTTATGTTTTTTTTAAAAAGTTAAACCTTGTACTACTTTTTTTTAAAATGAAGTGACGTTTCGCTACTAACAAAAATAACATTTTAAAGATACATATTTGATTTGAATGATTCCCTGAATGATAATGTGCATTTGTGTCTTTTAGCTATCACTCTTTGTGGACAGTGTGTGGGAGGGTGGGAATTTCAATCAGGAGGAGGCATCTCATCATCTGGGCTGGTATAAGGGTGGAAGACTGTTGGCAGCAGTATACAGCAACATAAATGCTAATCACGCTTCTCAATTCTCTACTAAAAACACCTACTGTACTGTACAGTTCAAGGTACAGTTCAATTTCAAACAAAAGCACATCTGTTTGTTGAGATAACTGAGAGAACGCGAGGGGGAGAGAATGAGAAACGAGAGACAAAGCACACAGGGAACCACTGTGTGCCACAAACACTGACACAGTCATGCATCAGGACCTCAGTCCCTGCCTCCATCATTCTTTCGAATAGTCCTTTCTTCACATCGACACACTGTTCTGTGTTTGTGTGTTTAATATGTGCCGACAGCTTAGCTTTACTTTTTCACTAAAACATTCAACAGCTACAATAGAGAAGAAAACAACATTCCTGTCTAAATCCCAGGGGTAACCGTCTTCACGCAACCTTCACGGTACACAAAGTCAAAGTGAGTCTCCTTGCACTTGCCCACATTTGTTCGTCCCCTCCGCTTTCCCTAAGATATTGTCTTCCCACCTCCTATACCTACTGAAGGATATATTCAATCACAACTAAAGCTCTGCAACAAATTGGCATCGGAACTAAGCTTACCTCTTAATTATTTTTGAGGCGTTAACCCAAAAAGGACACTATTGTGACAAAGAGAGAGAGTAAAAGGTGGATGACTCCGGTAATAACAATAGCAAAATATGTCAATTTGATGGATTACCATGAAATTTGGTTCGTAATTTGGAACAGCCATTCAGTAACACTTGCTATAACTCCATTATACTGAACTAAGCTAACCATCTAATGGTATCAGGCACATAATGTAGTGTTATCAATCCTGTTATTTAACACTGTCTAAGAAAGCTAAAAATAATATTTCCAAAAATGTCAAACTATTCTTTTAATAAGTCATTTTTGGACACAACAAAGACTGTGAATGTTTAACATTGGAGTTGTGGAAGGGTTTACTCCACCGCCAGTATGAAGTCAAGAAAATACACCTTTGTTACCTGCTTGGGAATGTAAGTATTGTTGTAATTACTAAATATCCTTATTTCTATATTGAATGCTAAAACAGTACACTATGTCGCACGTAACCTGCTCTTCCCAGGTTAAGCTCAAGTGTTCCTCACTCATTCTGTTTCTGTTTTCCACACAATAATAATCAGCCATTATGACAGGCTGTGAAAAAGAAGGTTACCATAGGTGGCGAGACAAACTGTGGAGGTCTTCGGCCCATCGGGGTGTGTGTTGAACAGGCAGGTGTAGCAGCCTTCATCCTGGATGGTGACCGGCTGGATGGTGAGCTGACTGTCGGACAGGGAGGCGCTCAGCCACACTCTCCCCTGGAACAGAGGCTCTATCATGGGGTCACTGCGCTTTGCAAAGGAGGCGACCTCTGTGGCTTCTCCTTGTGCAGAGGTGTGTCTCCATATTATCTGCACCACCTTTTCAGGCAATCCATAGGAGCACGAGAGAGAGGCCTTCTTGCCACTCACTGCTGTTTTGTTGCCTTCAGCAGAAATATGCGCTGGGAAGAAACAGATTGAGGAGAAAAGATAAGAAAGGAACAGGAAAACAGAGGGGGAAAAAACTTGATAATAGTATTATTCCAAAATATGAGGATCAGAAACAAAAACGACTGGAATCTGGAGCAGCTGGTTCTGCTTATAAAAATGACCCCCCCCCTCCCACAGCTCCAAAGCTCTTTATTAACATGACTGGCTGAGCCTCAACGCGCTCATCAACATGTGTTCAGGGGTTCAGGGAGGTAAGGCACTCAGAATCCCCACAGAAGATTGATATTGAGTTTGTAGGGAGGAGCTGTCTCTGGAGTCTACTCGAGGATTGTTTTTGATTAATTTTAAAGGGTGGGTGCAAAGGGCAGGCTTCCAAAATCAGTTATGCCAAGTCAAAATATTTTGCAATCACGAGAAATAAAAACACCTTTTCATAAATTAAAACAATAGATTCAACTGTAAAAGCTAACAGGGGTAAAGATAAGTTATCATTTACATGTGCTACTTATTTTAAACACCCTAACAAATCTCTTCATTTCAAACACAAAAATAGATCAATATGAAAGATACTGATGCAGTACCAAATACCTGAGTCAGGTGTTATTCTGGATATCTGAGCTCCTCAGTTTGCTTGTAAGGGTGAGATCTATCTTAAATCTGTCTCATTTCTGGGTATGGCCATGAGCATTAATCAACCTGGCCTTAACGTGAACTCTCATCGGCTCATGACCCTTGAAAGAGCAGAGTCACATTCTGGCTTGTATCGTAGACTACAATTCCCTCATGTTTCAACTAAATCTCTCCTGTCAGGGTTGAATATGTCAGAGACCCACAACTTGTTGGTGTTGCTTTATCTAGCTCTCTAACAGGCCAGCATGTCTATGTTTCAAGCATTTTATCACAATGCATGAAGCTCTACACCTACCAGAGTGACCTTTTGGGGTTAGAGATATGTTAAACTATTACATATTCCAGCTCTTATATGCAGGAACCCACATTCTAGTTCATAAAATGAAGCAATCGTATTGCTCACCGGTCACAGTGAGGCACGTCTGGCCCTGTTTTGAACCAGAAGGATGCATGTCGAAGATGCAGGTGTAGCAGCCTTCGTCACGAAAGCCCACCCTTCGGATGATGATAGCCGAGGTGTCTTTCGGAGAGACGGCCAGCTCCACATACTGCTGTCCACTCACACTGTCTTTGTCACCAGGCTGGTAGCTCAGAAGGGTCTGGTTCTGGCCATCCAGCCAACGCACCTGCCTTAGAGTCTCTCCTCGGTCCCTCACAACGCTGCAAGTGAGAGTGAAGGGCTTCTCCACTGGAGCTTCCAGGCGCTCAGGTGCTGTTACCCGGCCTGGAACATCATGTTATGTAACATTTAAAACATTATAACTCGGTGTGACTTGTTGATTTGAGATTTCCATGTTTTATAGCATTAACATTTAGCACTCACCCTGTAATCTTCCCACCATCAGTAAGTACAAACACACCTGCAGACCCTTCCTACAGGAGGCCTGGATCATCATCTTCTTCATCGCTCATTTATTGGGAGGAAGAAGAGTGGAACTGAGATGTGGAGAAATAAAACCAGCCCGATATGAAGTCAACTTCTCATTTAATTTACACATCTGGTGATCCAACAGACTGACTTTTACGTTTTTCCAACTCTGACGAGCCAATTCAGCTCATGTGTTCAAGATGCTGTCAATACATTGAATCGTCTAAAAAACGAATCAATTTGTTGCAATAAAACAAAAATCCTCGAGTGTAATAGAAGGATTTTTCTTTACAGAAAAAAAGTTAGCAATACTGTGTGAACGTTTTCAAACTTTTCAAAGGGGAACGTATTATTTTCTGCCACATTACCAACTGGCATCTAAGTAAAAAACGCAACGATTTCATTAACCAGTACATTTACATATAAAGGTGGCCCATAGGCTACAGCATTTATTTAGAAATTCTACAGTTGTATTTCATACAATCATGCAAAGTACGTAAACAGCATATTTTGCACATCATTTCTATTATACAGGAGACAGATATACTCACCTTCAGGCTACTTGTTCTAATGCAGAAGGTAAAAGCCAGCAGTCGAAACCCTCTGCAACATCTCGCCCGTCCTTATGACCCAGCAGTCTTTTCAAACATCACTCCAGTCCAGACCGAGAGAGAATCTATTTTTACTCCACCGTGTGTTTTCTATTCTGTGCACCAGCAGCACAATGAAGACCAGCCGGCGGCAGCTCCAAACTTTAGTTTAGCACGGAGCGAGGGGGGAGAGGGAGTCTCAGAGCAGAGGAGAAACACACAGTGACTGATATAAAACGTCAGTCAGTGTGTCAGTTACAGAAGAGAAGCAGCATCACACTACTTCAGAGTCATGCATTTACCCAATTTACATTTCAAAATGTTGTCTTTAAATGAAAAAACTGTCAAATTGTATTACAGTGTTAAAAGGTTATAGCATGCATTATAGAGCTTGCTGTAAACATTGTTGGAAAATGTTTGCCTATTCCACCAATTGTTTACTTTACAGTGTGCCTTTTACAATAAAAGTATTGTTCATTCACAAGTATACAATGTATTATTGTATTAATATACACAATAGTTTGAGCACATTTCTGTGTTTCTGTGCAGATACAGATTTAGTAGTGCTTTTTTCAGTAGCCTACCTATAATTATGTCTTCAGATAAAAACATGAACGCGATTTCTCACAGAGGCCTACTGAGTCTGATGATCATGTTCTGCTGAGAGTCTGCAGAGCCAGATTCACCGTGCTGCGTCAGGTGCTGCTTTCTCATACCTCATGAAAGTCTGCAGAGCTAGATTCCCTGTGCTGCGTTCAGGTGCTGCAGGTTTCATCACGCCTCAGCTCAGACATTTGGCCCTGCAATCCCCCACCTGAGCCCGGGTGAAGCCACACATGAATATAAAGCCTGTTAACCCGAACATATGTAGACCTTTAGACCTATAGAAAATATACCTGTAGACAAAAATACATGCAGTCCTACAGACTTGAAGACATGCAGACCTGCAGATAATTATTAATATTATGTAGTAGTAGTAGTAGTAGTAGTAGTAGTAGTAGTAGTAGTAGTAGTAGTAGTAGACAAAGTGGTGGTGAAATGGAGCAGTTTGCTGTTTTGTCGCCTTCTGCAGGTATGTATGGAAATTACAAACAAAAAAATCGTAGTTTATGATTATCTCAAATCTAAATAAATTCAGAAATCGTTTAAGTATGTCATCATAAAATGTATACAACAAAAATACAACCGAGCATTTTAGTTTCTTTTTTAAAGTATGAAGCGTCACAGTTTTTCGACGGAAGTGGATTTGTCGGACTCATTTAGATGACGTACTGACATGGGCTACCGTTGTAACTTGACAGCTGAACAACAATGCTGCTAAAATGAGCTCATTGCCAACATTACCAACATTTCAAACATCTAAGGACCGATTGGTGTCTCACTTCAGTATGAATTGAATCTGTCCTCGACCCTTCTTTAGGTATACGGTCGTTTTTATTGCGGATTAAAGGCTGTTTTACAGACGACATCATCATGTCGTTTCTGGTGGACTCAGTCATCATGTTCACCTCACAGGTAATCAAGAGTCTGTAAAGTCAACACATTGTTTATTGTATTTATTTTGCCGAACAAGAATATACCTTCGCATATTTTTAGCTAACGTTATATTAGATGTTTTTCTAAGCTTTGTGACTATCTTGAACTGCAGGCTTCTTGTTCTTGTGGAGCCCTGTCGAAGTTTGAATATCTTTCAGCTAAATAAAAAAACGCGGTGAAGTTAGTTTTAGGTTTATCTACCTAAAGGGTTTCACATAATGACCATCAATACACGTCACAAAACTACTGTTACTTTCACTTTCTCCGTGCTATCTAGCTCTTATTAGAAAAATAAATGTACAAGGATAGTTATATATTTGTATTAGCTTCCATTTCATGTGAACCAGTGACTCAAATTCCATACCGATATTACTATACTGGACATATAAGACAATATATTTATTGGATTTGAGTTCTTATTTTTTATATTATTATTTTTCTTCAAAAATCTATTGATCATTTATAAAAAAAATCTGCTTCTGATTCAAGTGTTCCAATAAGTCATGAAAGTGAGCCAGTATGCGCAATACATGACTGAATTCAGCTATATTATTATTTAACCCTGAGCTTTTCCTGCTGTGACATTTCAACTTGTCCTTGTGGAAAACATTTGTATCATAAACTCTGTAAGTCTGATGGTAACTCATAAACTTAATAACATAACATAATCTTCCACCTCCCTCTTTCCTCCAACTAATTCCCATTGATGCCCACACAGGTGCTGTTCTTTGGATTTGGCTGGTTATTCTTTATGCGGCAGCTGTTTAAAGATTATGAGGTAAAGTAGTAATCCTGGATGTGTATTGGCATAATAAGTATTCCATTGAGAGAAACACTCAAATGCATTTTCATTGTCTCATCACAGATAAAGTTGTAGGCCTAGAAGTCCTGACAGTTTTTGTGTTTGTTTGCAGATACGACAGTATGTTGTCCAGGTGGTTTTCTCCATCACTTTTGCCTTTTCATGTACCATGTTTGAGCTTATCATCTTTGAGATCCTTGGTGCCATGAGTAGCACGTAAGTACATTTTCTGTGTACTGTAAATAAATGTGTTTATTTTGTATGTAAACATTTTTTTTTTAGAATATAACCTTCATGTGTTTCCCACAGCTCTAGATATTTTCACTGGAAGCTCAACCTGTATGTGATACTGCTGGTCCTTATCTTTGTGGTGCCTTTCTACATTGGTTACTTTGTTGTCAGCAACATACGTCTGTGTAAGTAAAGCTGATTAGCTGTGTATTGAGACAAAAAAACTGTAACTAGCAATAAAATGAACAACTATGTTTGCCATATTTTGTTTTCTCGCACATTATGTCACAGAAAGCTATTTTCTTTATTTCTATTATAGTGCAGAGACAGAAGCTTCTGTTCGCTTGTATGGTCTGGTTCACCTTCATGTATTTCTTCTGGAAATTGGGAGACCCATTCCCAATCCTTAGTCCCAAACATGGTGAGTGTGTATCCTTCTCCTCTGGGCACCTTTATGCCTCATTTATGCCCTTTTTCGTATTTTGATAGGCCTTTGTAGAGAGTGTTGAAAAGCAAGTGACCCATGGTTTCACTCTGTTGTGTTTATTCTGTTCAGGCATCCTGTCCATTGAGCAGCTGATCAGCCGTGTTGGTGTGATCGGAGTCACCCTCATGGCTCTGTTGTCTGGCTTTGGTGCAGTCAACTGTCCGTACACATACATGTCCTATTTCCTCAGGTAATCTCAACTGTGGGATTTCTCTGACTTTATCTTTAGCAGTTGTAACTCACAGCCTGTTAATTGAAGTCATCTAATGCATCAGAATATTTTGTATACAATATATTCCTGTTATCAAGAAACATGCTGTCTTTTATTTGATGCTTCCTGCTTTGTTACTTTCACAGAAATGTAACAGACAGTGACATACTTGCTCTGGAAAGAAGGCTGCTACAGACTATGGACATGATTGTAAGCAAGAAGAAAAGGTAAGTACATTTTTTTGGATGTATTATTATTATTATTATTATTATTATTTTAATTAAAATAATGATTCTGCCACTGGTATTTGTTCTGTGTAGAATTGCCATGACGCGGAGGCAGATGTACCAGCGGGGGGAAGACCAGAACAAACAGACTGGATTCTGGGGCATGATCAAGAGTGTAACCTCCACACCACCAGGCAGCGAAAGTATCCTTCACACTTATATTCAGTATAACCATAGAGTATACATTGTAAGCTTTTGTATGTGCTTATTGTCGGCAATGTTTAGTAGATGTCAGCCTTGACTTCCTCTCTCCAGATCTTTCTCTGATCCAGCAGGAGGTTGATGCTCTAGAGGAGCTGAGTCGGCAACTCTTTCTGGAGACTGTGGACCTTCAATCCACCAAAGTAAGAAATGTACCTTGGAGAAGGTTTTGTTCTAAGGCCGCAGCAGGCATTTGTTTAAAGTGAAAAAGCTAAAAAAAAAAAAGAAGCAAGATAAGAGAAGTTACTGTTTGCTTACATGTTTACCATTATCAACTAACAGGCGATAATTTGCCAGTGTTCTGTCCACAGATTGAAATACTCAAATGGTGTATTGTCATATCTACTACGGTGTAGTTATGTAATGAATTATAAACTTTGGTCGCAGGTTCCTCATCAACGCAATTACAGGACATAAAAAAACAACAATAAAAATAGTGCAAGCTCAGGAGTTAAGCAGCTTGTTTTTGATACCCATAAGTATCAATAAACTAAACGTATTACAAGTTGAGCCTACTTTAATTGTTGTATGACATACATATTAAGTAGCTGTTATTATTTTATAACTCCTTCATAAGGCTCAATTAAAGTATAATACGTGTTGCCGTTTATCGACTAGCAAGACTCATCTCCATAACAATCTCTCTCCATGTTATCAGTGTTGAGCAGGGGTGGGGAACCTCCGGCCCCCGGGCCGTATACGGCCCGCGAGACAATTTGGTACGCCCCTCGAGGTAATTTATAAACAAATACAAAATAAAATCTAGACCGCAAACAAATTAAACAAGCGAGTGCCTGTTTTTCCTGGCCAAGGTCAGGGTCCTTGAACACAACACGAGCCTAAGGTGTCATCACGTGGTATATGTCTCCTCTGGGGTGCAGTTATGCCGGAGAGCACCGGAACGTCGCTCCGGGACTTCCAAAAATTGCAGTACCCATAAGGAGCCGTACACATGCCGCAGTTGTTGCGTTGCTGTGTCTTTAGTTGTAAGCCCAGTGGCGATCTGTTCATCTGTCAT
This sequence comes from Pseudochaenichthys georgianus, assembly GCF_902827115.2. Taxonomy (NCBI): domain Eukaryota; kingdom Metazoa; phylum Chordata; class Actinopteri; order Perciformes; family Channichthyidae; genus Pseudochaenichthys; species Pseudochaenichthys georgianus. The sequence goes on along the minus strand of NC_047523.1, from coordinate 26,155,082 downwards.
ACTGATCATACAGTCAATTACTTTGTTGTTATTAGCATCTGGTTAGCTAGCTATGCTAACACATATGAGAAGCTTTTTCTACAACCAGTCAGGCACATCTTTATATGATCATTATATAGTTATTTAAAAATAAGAGAATAAAGTAAACAGGTATAAATATTATATGACAGTAAAAAAAAGTTGTTATTAATAAACAAGAATACAGTTTGAAAGGGGAGTGATTTGTAAAATATCCATAAAGAAAAAGAAAATCTTCTTACAGTTCTGTTTCATATGGATGTTGAGAGATGTATCCATAGATCTCCTAATGTTGCTCTCAAAGTGCACCAGATTGATGCTTTAAAAAAAAAATCTTTTCAGACCCCCCCACACTTAAATCATGTTCACATGGATAGGAAACTACATTTGCACAAATGTTGTGTCCAATATCTTTCTGTTTTGGTGGTCATGCCACAACCGTGCACGTGCCGTGCAAGAGGTTACTTTTTCTTTGCACAGCATGAAAGAAAGGCCAAATGAATGGGCTGTGATTTTAGTATTTTTAAGCAGAGGTCAATCATTTGTACGGCCCTCGGAGGAAGTTGGAAACATGTAAATGGCCCTTGAGAGGAAAAAGGTTCCCCACCCCTGGTGTAGAGGTTTCCCAGCTGTAGACCTTGTCCAGGTGTGGCTGTGTGTTTGTGTTTCCATTACATTACATTACATTGCATTTAGCTGACGCTTTTATCCAAAGTGATTCACAATAAGTACATTCGACTAGGAAGACACAAACTTGAAGAAAACAGAATCATATAAGTAGGTCAGATCCATTCGCAGCGTGGTACGCAAGTACCATTGTTTTGAAGTGGATTCTAGCAATTACTGGAAGCCATTGAAGGGAGCGGAGGAGCGGAGTGGTGTGGGAAAAGGTTGGAAGGTTGAAGACCAGACGAGACGCTGCATTCTGGATGAGCTGCAGAGGTCCGATGGCACATGCAGGTAGACCAGCCAGGAGGGAGTTGTAGTAGTCTAGGCGTGAGATGACGAGAGCCTGGACCAGAACCTGCGTTGCTTTCTGGGACAGCTGGGGACGTATCCTCCTGATGTTGTAAAGCGTGTATCTGCAGCAGCGGGTTGTAGCAGCGATGTTTGCAGTGAAGGACAGTTTTTTATCTAGGATCACACCCAGATTCCTTGCAGTCTGAGTCGGGGAAACAACAGAGGTCCCGATGTTGATTGTTAGGTCAAGAGTGGGACAATCTTTTCCCGGAAGGAAAATCAGTTCAGTCTTGTCAAAGTTGAGCTTGAGGTGATGAGCAGACATCCACTGAGAGATGTCAGCTAGACAAGCAGAGATGCGTGCGGCGACCTGGGTCTCTGAGCGGGGAAAGGACAGAATTAATTGGGTGTCGTCAGCGTAGCAGTGGTATGAAAAACCATGCGGGCTAATGACTGATCCAAGCGAGCTTGTGTACAAGGAGAAGAGGAGGGGACCAAGAACAGAGCCCTGAGGGACCCCTGTAGTTAATTGACAAGGGTCGGACTCGGACCCTCTCCAAGTTACCCTGTAGTTACGGTCTTTGAGGTAGGAGGTGAGGAGGGAAAGTGCATTGCCTGAAACTCCAAGTTTTTGGAGAGTGCGAAGGAGGATCTGATGATTCACCGTGTCAAATGCAGCAGACAGGTCCAAAAGGATGATGACAGAGGAGAGGGAGGCTGCTTTCGCAGTGTGCAGTTCCTCAGTGACAGCAAGGAGGGCAGTTTCTGTGGAGTGACCTGCCTTGAAACCAGACTGGTGCGGATCCAGAAGGTGGTTCTGATGGAGATAACGGGAGAGTTGTCTAAAGACAGCGCGTTCAAGTGTTTTAGACAGGAACGGGAGGAGAGAGACAGGCCTGTAGTTTATAACATCAGACGGTTTGAGAGTGGGTTTCTTTAAGAGAGAGTTTACTCTTGCCTCCTTGAGATTGTTTGGAAAGTGACCAGAAGTTAGAGAAGTGTTGATGAAATGGGTGAGAAACGGTAGAATATCAGGAGTGATAGTCTGAAGGAGGTTTGAAGGGATAGGGTCCAGAGGACAGGTGGTAGGACTGGCAGAGGTAATGAGGGTAAGAACCTCACTTGGAGAGAGAGGGGGGAAGGAGGTTAGTGTGTGGGTGAAAGGAGGGTCTAGTGACCCAGCGGTGAGTAAAGGTGAGTCAGAAAAAGAAGAGCGAATATCATCAACCTTTTTTTCAAAGTAGTTAACAAAGTCGCTTGACAGAAGGGAGGAGGGGGAAGGGGCTTTGGGGGGGTCCAAGAGGGTCGAAAAGATTGAAAATAGTTTTTTGGGATTGGAATAGGAAGATTGGATCTTATCTTGAAAGAAAGTGCTTTTTGCCTGAGAGATCGAAGCAGAGAAAGAGGAGAGAAGAGCCTGATAGGTTAGGAGGTCGTCATGGTGTTTGGATTTCCACCGTTTCCGCTCTGCTGCCCGAAGGATGGTTCTATTAGCGTCATTTAGCCAGGGAGCAGGAGTTTCAGGAGTTTCCCCCCAGTTGTTGTGCACCTTGTACATGTTTGTTGTTTGTGCCTTCCCCCCCGCCCCCCAGGAGATTATTACAGTAGGCAGTGTGGTTGGTACTGGTAAGGGGAGCCAGGCTTAAAAGCATACATTAAAGGTAGAGAAAATAACTGAAAACCGCTACTTTAAATCCCATTTACTAAAAAGTTGTTAGGGCTAAGTTGATATCCCACAATTGGCTATGATCAATCATCGAGTCCAGCTTTTTTTATGGAGTTCCTGTCTGGTTTAGTCTCTTTTATTATCTGGGTCTGTTTGTTAAAAGGGGCTTCCTGCAGCAGTTACTTAGACTTGCTTAGACTTAACCATACAGTAAAAATCCTACACAATAATGAACAAAAAGAGGCTTTAATACTCCAAAGCCTTAGGAGTTCAACCACACAGTACCTACCTAAACTTTATACACACTATGTAAACATAACTTAATCATTTTATAATATAAAAACAAAGCAGTTGCTGTTCAATACGTGCACAATTTCTCCTCCCCCGCCAGATTTATTGCTCCTATATATATATATATATATATATAGTATGACACCACAGGACCAGATCAGATCAAATGTATACATTAAAGATAAACCTTTGACAGTGTATTGTCAGCTCTGCTCTTGGTCTGTCACATGGTTCATGCAGATCAGATAAAATGCCCATATCAGTCATTTCAATGGTTTCCACACAAATAAGAGCCTGATATCTTTTGCTAAACTGAAATGTAGGATTTTAACCTCTGGGCTATGCCACATACCTCACCTCTATCTATACTGACTCATTTTAATTACCTCTCTTACATGCAATGAATGATTCATCACCTTTCCTTATCTTTAGGAGCGAATTGAGTACTCCAAGACTTTCAAGGGGAAGTACTTCAATTTCCTCGGATACTTCTTTTCCATCTACTGTGTTTGGAAAATCTTCATGGTGAGAACATTAACAATTCTATTCTAGCTAAGTTGTATTTCCCTCACTCTCACACAGGAAGTAAATAATGTGAGTACTAAGTACTAATACATAATCACAATCCGCAAAATAATCTTTATCGTTAAAAATGCAGTTAAAAATGTACCTTGATTCACTTTTCACAATTCATCTTCTGTCCATCATAGGCCACAATAAACATTGTGTTTGATCGAGTTGGAAAGACGGATCCAGTGACGAGGGGTATTGAAATTACAGTGAACTGGTTGGGCATCCAGTTTGATGTAAGTCATAGACACACACACACACATCTGCAGAAATAGTCACATGCCACACTGCATGACCTCCTGTAAAGATAATTGCTGGCTTATTATCATCTCTGCTCCTTCCGCTGCAGTGATCCTGGTCTTGATCGCTTTGAATCTTTTTCTGTGTAGGCAGTTATTTGATTGTGTTGTAGTTACAACTGAAATAGTATGGGAGAACGTTTAAATTCAAATTAACGATGAATGCAGAATGACATGCTCTATAGTCTATACACACTGTTTTCTTTTCATTTCCTAGTTTGTTTCTAATCTTTGGTTGTTTCTCCCTTTTCAGGTAAAGTTTTGGTCCCAACACATCTCCTTCATCTTGGTGGGAATAATAATCGTAACGTCCATCCGTGGCTTACTCATTACCCTCACTAAGGTAAAATACATACATGTTGGAACGGCTACAGATCTTGAGGCTAACTCATGTGTGAGTGTTTATTGATACTTTTTAACCAACCATTGAATTATTCTTGGTATTTTAGTTCTTCTATGCGATATCGAGCAGCAAGTCCTCCAATGTCATCGTGCTTGTCCTTGCTCAGATCATGGTGAGTGAGCTGCTTTGTAGTAATCTTTTAACAGAGCACATCCTACAAACACCAAGTCAACCTAAACGTTCTCTCTGTGTGTCTCACTCCACCAGGGGATGTATTTTGTATCATCTGTCCTGCTGATGCGTATGAGCATGCCGCTGGAGTATCGCTCCATCGTGACGGAGGTTCTGGGAGAGCTGCAGTTCAACTTCTACCACCGCTGGTTTGACGTCATCTTCCTGGTCAGCGCCTTGTCCAGCATCCTCTTCCTTTATCTCGCCCACAAGCAGGCCCCAGAGAAACAAATGTCCCTCTGATCGCCTGCATCTCTGGATGTGACCCCTGAACCCTGGGGGATATCCAGGAACCAGGGTTTTTTTATATATATGGGACATAATTATCTGGACTGCCTGTTCCTGAATCAGGAATGGCTAATTGTTGGATACTAGTGATTGCATTTAGCTGCTAGCAAATTTGGAAAAAACACAACAAATATTGTTAATTCAACATACATTTGAATGCAAACACTTTGCTCTCTGTGCCCCTTAATTCTCATTATATTTGCTTTTGTCTGAACACACTGGAGTTGTTCTGTTCACGGCACATCCCTGCTGCTCTCCTACTGAGGTGAACATGGACTAAGGAAAGATCATGATGTAACTCATGGTCTTCCATCATGACAGAAAATATGTAATTCAATAATTGGAAACAAAAACCCAGTAAACTTAATTCACATAGTTTGTGTTCATTTATTTGTGTTCATGGAAATTGTAATTCATTACTTTACATGTTACTTGTTAGACACTTTTATCCAAAGCGACTTACATACTCAATACTGTGGATAATCCCCACAGGATCAATTTGGGGTGAAGTGTCTTGCCCAGGGACACAACGACATGCTGACTGCAGTGGGGTTTGAACCCGTCACCATCTGATCCCCAGACCAAGGATCTAGCCACTGCGCCACACACCTCCCGGATTCATTTAATTTAATTGTAGAACGAAGAACAATAATGTTTAATTATTTCAACATTACATTAATAAAGGCAGATCTTTGCACAGAGAAAAAAATACATTAAACGCCAGAGTGTTTTCTGGCAACATTGTTAGCTTAGATATATTGGTAACATAAGTTTTGCCAGACATTACTCGTTAGCAAGATCATTGCACATGCTCAATAACAAAAATGTTAGATCTACTATTGGGAAGAACAAAAGATATTCAAGAACACTTTTTACATGGTTGAGATATTGACAATGAATTTCAAAAGTCTTTACTGTCCTTCTGTGATATAAATGTGTGAAGCCCCTAGAGTTGATTGTTTAAAACGACGTTGGATCAACATTAGATTGACAAATCGGAGAGCGTGTCCTTTTGGTGGCTTCTCAGAGTCTCTCATCGAGACTGTCTTGAGATGAAGATGATTTAGCCTAGAAGAGAAGAGAAGCAACATTTGAGACATTTACCAATAAATAGAAGCAACATACATGCAATTAACCTGTACCTGGTACACCTAAAAAACTGAACACAGGACACATGGGAAGGAAGGAGATCATTAGATAAACTATTTACAATGTTCATAGCCTATTTTGTTTGCATGCTAACTGTCACTAAACACAAAGTATAGCTGAGGCTCATTAGTTGTGCAGGAGGTAATAAGCCATAAAACAAGGTAATTGTGATGAAATCGATTATGGGGAGAAAAAAACATCTGGGAAGTTGTTCCAATTCATCCTGAGGGGGTCATAAGCATCTTTACGAAATGTATACATCCAATATTTGGGAAGATATTTCACTCAAAACACGTATTAAGTCCATGGTGTTTTTTGAGGAACAGTCAGGATCGACTCAGTTATTAGGATTTATTGTTTGGGGAATATCTGTTAGAAAATTCATGTCAAGATATATGACTCTGGAACAAAGAGGTGTACTGAGAATCCCCACTCACCCTCTCTCGTTCTTGTTCAGGTGGGCTCTCAGGTCTGGCCTTCTCTTCATGTTTCTCTTCCTCCTCTGGAGTGTCTGCAGTGTGGACCTGGGCATAAGAAGTTTCCTCGAGGAGCAGGCGTGTGATGGACACTCCTTTAGCTTTGAGTTGGTCATTGTTGTTAGCCAGCAGCATCTCCAGAGAGCTGCCACTGCTGCGGATCAGTGCCACCACCTCGTCGTGGCCGCTCTGCTCCACATTCTCTCCGTTCACCTCCACCACCATGTCGTCCTCCTGCAGACCCGCCCTGTCAGCGGCTCCACCGCTAACTACCTGAAACACTGTGCGTCACCACTTTGATCTGCATTTGAAAAGATTAAATCGCGGGCATTCCTTTAATGCTTACATCCTTGATGAATTGTCCAGACACCCCCACGATGCCGTTCAGGTGGAAGCCGTAGCCAGCCGGGGTTTTCTCCATCCTACACAGTTTAGGCTTGAGCTCCTCCTCCTTCGCCTGAACAGGTGTGGATGGCCACACTGGAGCAGGTAAATTCAGGGCTTCTGTGTAACTCGGAGGTGAGCTTGAATCTCCCGTTTCCTCCAAGAAGAGCATAGGAGACACTTTCCCCTGTTAGGGACACAACAATGATGTTATATTTACCAAGGGTTCCCTTATATTCTTAACTTTGACAAAGCATATCCTAACTACCATTTTATACCCTTAGAGGCTGAACTTTTCAACCTAAATTCCCATTTTAAATCACGTTAATACCACTTAAATACCTTTAAACATAGGGTATATTTATTCAAATTACACTTTTCTAGTTATGGAGCTTAAAAACGTACACAAATGAACGGTAGAAGACTTGCCCAATCCTTATACTGCCAGAAATATAAACTTAGCAATGTAAAGCTGACTTTTGTTGTGCTTTTACTTTGAAACAATAACTTTTTGCAAACTGTCAGAATCTAATTAGAGTTATACAAAGTGAACATGGGTGGAAGTACTGGATACAATACTGTATGCTTGTTTTATAGGTGCAAATTGTTGCATCACACTTTTATCATGTCTCGCATATTGTTTCCCACCGACTCACCTGCTTATACATTTGGTCTGTGGCTTTATCCACCACTAGAAAGCAGCATTTGTTTCCACTCTGCCTGATCATGTCCACCACCTGCCCATGGTTGCATTCTCCCACCTCCTTTCCGTCCACAGCTACTAGTCGGTCCATTTCCTTCACACCTGCCTTCTCTGCTGGGCTGCCTCTGTCTATGTCCCTCAGGAAGTGGACTGCATGGAGTTAAGGAGCACACTGTTAGAAGCCGGACTTCTCTCTGCGTTAAAATACCAGATATGTGTAATATAAATGGCCTTGCATTTTTGGTTAACGTCCTCCTTGAGCAGGAAGCCATAGCCATCCGGTCCTTTGGTGATGTCGGTGATGCGTGGCTGGTGAGGGAGGTGCTTGGCTGTGGCTAACCATGCTCCTATCTTCTTGTTCTGGTATTGCCTGTCTGTTTCCTCGTCCACCAGCAGGAACATGATGCTGCCGCCGGACAGCTTGATCTTCTCCACTACTTGCTCATGTGTGGCGCCTTCCACACTCTCCCCGTTGACCTCCAGCAGGCGGTCTTTGACGTTGACCCCCGCCCTGTCAGCCACACTTCCTTGCATCACCTCTGTCATGAACAGACCCGGCTCACCTGGAGGATGTTATGGAAGGTATGAAAAAAATACAGATATTTCAGCTGATGTTACAGACACAGTCATCTCCAGGCTGGTTAAAACTATAGTACATATACTATACTATACTATAGATACTATAGTATCTAATAAGACACCCCTTAATAACGCAGAGACTCGTATTTTTAAGTCATGAGCTCTTAATAAGGACATCCTAAGGTCCCCAGGCTTTGCTAATCTCTTGGCAGTTGGGTTTCATCCAACTCTAATATGGCACTTGCTTTGCTTTTAATTACTCCAACCCTCCCTCTCACTTTGGACCTTCTGAAACCTTTTCAAATGTGTTGGGAGGACGCAATCTTGTTAATTTGGAATCAGAAGTGACGCTAGAGGGTGGAGCTTGCAATGAACCTTATGGAACTGAAAACACACTATGAAAGGGTTACATTTGTAAGATGAAAACCAAACACACCCACACTGGTTAAAACCTGTGATACTGATCTTTCCCTGAAGCATACACGACTGCTCTATGGTCATTTCAAAAACAAATCAGGGTGTATTGAAAAAGTCAACCAGCAAGTAGATCATAAACCCATTACAAAAATGTTGACTAAGGTTTTTGCAAGAATACAATGTCCTATAAGCCTGAAATTGAAGTCCGCATCTCCTTGGGTGCGGTTGGTTGCAATCAGAAAAGTGTTCTTTTGCACCTGAAACCACATCTAACAGTGGTATTGCCAGTATGGAAGTATGGACTTTTTTCGCAAGGTTAAACCCATTCGACGTCAGCAAAACTCTGTCTGATGAGTTTAAGACCTTTGTGTAGTACCACAAAGAACCTGTCATAATGGAGGAGGATATAATATAACACATCTCACAATCTGGAAAACGAAAAGGTTCTTATCAAACACATGATTGATACAGTATTAGAAATTGTAAAAAGGTTAATTGACCATCAATAAACCCAATAATTACAACCTATACATCAGGGGTGTCCAAACTACAGCCCGGGGGCCAAATGCGGCCCGCGGGCCATTTTGAAGCAGCCCTCAGCAAATTCAAAAAGTATAATGAAATATGGCCCACCAATGAAACTTGTGCTTTTCTTATATTGTACTTCTTAAATATATATGTTAAAATATATTACACAGTATTCATGTGTTAATAAGCCCACTTAAGCCCACTTAAATAAATTCAGTCAATTCATGTTGAAAACATTTTCTAACAAATCTTAGATAAAAATAAGCCCAATAACTTATTTACATAACAAGTAGAGATGTCCCGATCCGATCACGTGATCGGGGATCGGAGCCATTCACGTTATTTTCCAAAAATCGGCGATCGGGAAAAAAAAATCGGGGATCGGGATTTTTTTTTTTTTTTTTTTATAAATTTTTTTTTTATTATTTAATGTTACAAAACAAAAATGACCATGTTCACGTCTTAAAGTCATCCTGAGGACTTAGTTTTGGTTTAAAATTACACAACATCATGTATGTGTTGCTTTCTTTGGGCTTGTTTTCATAGACCTGGTTGCTTATTTCTCTGAAATCTGGCAACAGAGTGGGCGCAGTGTCTAATAGTAGCAGTAAGCTAACGAGAGGCTACGTTAAGCTGGTGACTCGGGAGTAGGGACAGAGAAAATGTCAGGAGTTTGGAAGTATTATAAAATTGAAAGCGAAGGCAGTGTAACAGCCAGATGCAATGTTTGCAAGGCAGAGGTTCCGCGTGGTGGAAAGAACAGAGCTACGTTCAACACGACCAATCTAATACGCTACCTGAGAAACAAACACCAACAACAACACGGCGAGTACACAGCGGCCACTCAGGTAACGGCACTGAAACAACCAACACTTTCAGAGACTTTTAAAAGGAAAGAGAAACTGCCCCAGAACAGTGAAAAGGCCAAACAATAACAGCCAAGATAGCTGAATGCATCGCGTTGGATGACCAGCCGTTATCTGTTACCTTTTTTTTCTCTTAATGCATTGCATAAAGATCGGATCGGGAAACATTGGTATCGGCAGATTGTCAAAATCAAATGATCGGAATCGGATCGGGAGCAAAAAAAGGTGATCGGGACATCCCTAATAACAAGCATGAAATAGACCCTTCATATTTCCTCTTAATATAATCACTCTGACGCTTCTGTTTTAAGGGATGAGTTGCCAACAAGATAAATGAAACCCTATAGAGAGCTGTGATGTAGGCTGTTTTTTATTAAAGCATATTCATGTATCAAGCCTAATTGACCTACATTTTGCTAGCTTATAACTTAACTTACGAGGCAATATACCTCATCTCTATAAGTGGCCCAGCCCTTCGTATATTTTTCTGTTTGTGGCCCTGGTTTGGACACCCCTGCTATATATGCTTCATACATTTTCTATTCAACCAATTCCACCCCACATTGGTAGATACATTTACCCGTCCTCTTTTGGTCCTAAATTGTGATCCCCTAACTCTGCCATGCTAAGCTCACTTTTTTCTGACCGAAGGGAAAACCCATAGCCTGAGCTGGACTTCACCAGGTAGCACAGTTTGGGTTTTAGATCCTGTTTGGAAACCCCATTGGCCACTGGTGTGCTCTGAGGGTTGGACAGGTTCACTTCCTGTGCTTTAGCTTGCACATAGGAGGCTTCATCCAGGATGTGGAATGTGACTGTTGGTCCGCTGTTTCTCACCATGTCCACCACCTGTCCCGGGGAAACACAAACAGCAGAAGAACGTCTTAAGAAGGATACTGTACCTGTCCAAACACGATGCCATCATATGGACACCAACACGTATATGTTGTAAAAGGACAGGTAAACAACCGTGATTAACTTTTACATAATACTATTGGTTTAATTATTCAAATTAAAAAATGTAAACTTTAGAACTCTTCTTTAACGTCCCAATAGGTTGTACCCAGGGGGCAAAACACAATTTTTTAGGAAATCAGACATGGAATGTTGTAAAAGGTTGTCCACCAGAAATGATATCTAGGACCTTCAAGGATCACAACCTGGGTGGACAACCCGGTCAACTAGCTACTGGAAAGCTACAGTGAGGGTCCAAACAATGCAACCCCTATATGAAAAAAAGTCACAAATTCTGTCTGGATCAGATGCCATCATTCTCTTTCTGATTGAATATCTCTGTGACAGTTCATGGTAAAGACAAACTGAGCCGACCTATTGAAAGAGCAGAAAATAAGCTTTCAGGTGATGCCTTGGTTAAGCCTGTTCTCAATAAGGTCACTAGATGGCGCTGTGCCTTTTTTGTCTCTCCAAAGCAAAATCCATTTCAAGCAATGCACTTGTGGTCCTCTGGATTGTTTGCTGTGTTCAAAATGGGTAAATATACTTAACAGATTATTTCTATATAACATATTGAAGGGTTTACATGAATATAAACAAGGTTTGCTGCCGATGCTAAGTTGAATTGATTCAATGTTTACAGATTTTTCAGTTTACTGTCTGGAAAGCTAAAGGCAGCGTAATTCAAAATGGCCGCCACTTTCTTTGCAAAACCCTTTAATTGAAGGTTTTCTATGTTATAGGACAAGGCAAACTGAGTTAAATTTATCTGGAAGTTGACATTAAAGGAAGGCTCCAGTCATTAGATAGTTAATCAAAACTTCAGTATTTAGTGAAACATTATGTTTAAACCATACCCTGAAGAAATCAGCGATATTCCCCGGTAAATAATGATTTTATAGCTCTTTTTTATCAAAACCTGTATACTCCGTCAGGTAGCTGCCATTTTGGCCATTTTCAGTAGTCACATGATCCGAAAAACTAGGTCGTGACGTCATCTATGCGTTCACTTTGTAAACAGACGACGAAAACATGGCAGAGTATTTGAGTTCGGACTCGTCAGCCGAGGAAGAAGTTTAGAAAAATAAAGTCCAGGCGGACTTACTTTGAATTATCACTATAGGTATTCATTCCATCCAAATACAACCTGCGTCATTTGCAGGAAACAACGTCTAAGGAACCTTAATATTTAATAAACTATGAATATTTTATATCCATATAACGGGAAAAAAAACTAATTTAACTGATCTTTTTCATTTTTTTCTTAAAAAAAAACACACAATGTTAACAGTGAGCCTCTGAATTAGCCCCGAGCGAAAAATGCTAATCTATTACTGCACCGAAAATCACTCCTAGCTCCCTTATTACTTATCCTAGCTGCACATCCAACACATTGTTTATGATCGTAAAGACACAGAATCTAACGGTGCCCACCTCAACACTGAAAGATACAAACTCGCGACGTTATCAACAAAAACGTACATCAAAACAAGTGGCGCTAGGTACTAACATGCGCTAGGCTAACATGGCTTACCTTGGTCTTTGTCTGGTCTAAACTGGTCTTCAATGGCATTACAACGATAAAAACGATGATGTAGTTAATCCATAGGTTAATATCCAATGTGACTGTGTCCCCTTTGAAATGTTCTGATAATCTATAAGCAATAAAACTGCAATTCCGTTATCTGCTGTCCGCTCTGTGCTCCGTGCGCTCTGGGTCCTGCAATTCCTGCTTCCTTACGTCGTAAACAATAAGTAAAGTCTGCTGCGTAATGTGCTTACGCTGGTTGGCATTGGCAGTGCACTGCATCCCCATTAAGTAATGGTTGATTAATAAATCCCATTTTATGTTTCGTCCGGAAACTTGAAATGTTCGCTGCATACATGCGCCTGTGGATCTTTCGGTTCGGGCCGAGCACATTTCGCTAGCCACTGCCTCCGAACGTACTTCCTACGCTTACCCGTTGGCAATTGATGGAACCGAGCATTCCGTGGATTGTTCCTATCCGAATTGTGGCAATGTTTCGCGATACAATGAGGCATATTTCTATAGAATTGAGAGAGTAACTAGAGTAAATAACATGAACAAAGCACATACGTCAATTTGTCCTCGACACCAAACGCATAGTTCACGTCACTTCCGGTAAAATAAGTCATGTGACTCGTCAAAATGGCGCCGCCCACAGGGTTGATGTTATTTCGGTAATGAATCAGTTTAAAATCACTGATAACGTCATCGGATTAAAAAAAAAAAAAAGACTGGCAGAGACTGGTCTGTGTTATCGGATGATAATTATTTAAAAATGCGTGTCATGAGCATTCCCTCCCTTCAAGTTCAACTTAATGTCAAATCAATACCCTTTTATTATTTGTGCAAATCAATGTCTTTGTGAAAAATATCCTATTTTGATCATGAAATAAACAAAATTCCTGGTGGCAAAACATTTATTTCACATACTCTCTTCTTAGTTATTAACTACAAATAAACAGATATGATCAGAAGTTGAACAGAAAATAGCTAACAAACAAATAACAAAGTTAGGTCATGCAGCAGGTTGAAACGGATGGTGTTTACATCCCAGAGACCATGATGAAAAACAGCGAGATCCCCCATGTGCTTGCTATGGACAATCTGGACTGGAAGAAGAAGACACTGGAGGGTGGGAGTTTGAATGCCACCACTGCAATCATAATTGAAAACCAAAAGATTGTGCGGGTCCAGGAGGGTGCCAGACTCCCCACTTCTACCTCGGACAGAAAGAAGACTCTCTCAGATGTTACTGACCTACCTGCTCCCATGTGACACGTCTCAGCTAAAGACAGGCAGAGGTCCAGGTCACTTGAGCATATTGAGAAGCTAGAGAGTCTGGATACTTCCTCAGATGGCACAGCTTATGTGGCATCTTGCAAGAATGGTTACAACTTCAGAATAGCTGGATGCTCCTCCAGATGCAGAAGCAGGACTGCCTGGCTTTTCTGCCTTCTGTGCAGACCTCCACCCACACAGACCGGCCAGTATCATTGGCTATCTTCCTCTCATCCCAGCATCTCTAACTGATCCTGCTGTCCTGAAAGAAGAAATGAAACAGCTGATCAAGACATCGCATGCACTGGGAGACAAGTATACCATTATCATTGGAGATCAGGCTACATATGAACTCGCAGTTGCCATCAGAGACAAGCACAGAGATGAGTTCTGCAATGTAGTCCTGCTGCTGGGGGGATTTCACCAAGCTCATAACTACATGATGTGGTGGAAACTTCTGTGTAGCAATGCAGTGGGAGTCACCGACTCATGAAGGAGACACGGGGAGAGCAGGAGCTTTGATGTCAAACACTGATGGTTTGTTAGGATCTTCGGCCGGAGAATTCACATCACAAGTCACAAGCCAGAAGTTCTGACTTCACAGGAGAGTTTCCACGTCAATTCTGAAGCGCCTCTCTCTTGCTAGACCTTTTAACTCATTCACAGAGTAATCAACATATTTGAGGAGATAGCCTAAATAGCTGGGAACACTGAATTACTTGCATCTGACACTTATGGCCTTCAAGATTACAAACCTTGGAGTCCACAAACACCGAGAAGGAAGTGTTCCAGCGTTATCACAACAATAAACCATTTGTGACCGAGAGTTGCCCGGTCATAAAATGGGAACAACAACATAGGCTGAAGCAGCCCCTTTCCTTAAGGGAGATAACAGACGTGAGGGTTGGTCATAAACGTCAAAGGGCAAAAAGGATAGATATCTAGGAGTCCAGGAGAATTATTCCCTAACACATGAAGGCTGTTTGCAAAATCATCAGGGATGCAGGTGCAGAGGATATTCTTGTTGCAGCTGGTCTGTTTCAGGAAAGGACTGCCAAGAAGATGTTTGGTGAGAAGGCTGACTACTACCAAACCATGCATGCTCTCAGGATCCTCAGTGAGGCCATGTGGCGCTTGTACTGGCAAGCATTTGGGGGATGTGCAGCAGACAGAGAAACACAACACTGGCAGTCACAAGTAGAAAAAGTTGTGAAGATTTTGTTTGAGAAAGACACCACTGCTACTGAGAAGTTGGTGATCATCCAGATGTCACGTCCACATATATCAATCCTACAAGAACAGATGTTACTTTTCCAGGAATCTCTGCAGTTTACTGGTCAATCTTTCTAGAGATGTCAGACATTCTCCACAGGTTAATCTACTACCAGCGGGAAGGTTACTGGGCAGGAGATCTCTGTGAATCAGCACGGATGCTACCTTACCTCACTGCAGCAGGACACTACAAATACGGGCAGCAGTCTTTGCGTCTGTATTTGTCTGAGATGAAGAAACTGCCAGAGACAGCCCCTGAGGCACATGAAGCACTGATGGCAGGTGCATTTGTTGGAAGGAACCACAATGGTGTCTCTCCTGACATACTTCTGGAGCAGACATATAATGCAGATGCCAAGGAGGCAAGTGGTCTGGATGGCATTACACTCAATCGTGCTGCCAGGATGAAGTGGGTCTACACAAAACCACTCACTGCAGCTATCTCTGCAGAGCTCAAGTCTACGCTGCACCTCCATTCCTCCAGCCCCCACCATGAATCTGGTTGGAGTCGTGTCAACAGGGATGCAGAGATGGTAGTCAAGGTCATGGCAGCAGTAGAGACCAACCCATTCACGACAGCCACACCATCCCTGATCAATATATCTACTGGTGAGTGTGCAGATCCCACAGTCAAGGACAACCTGAGTGTGAAAGCAGATGGTTTGAAGGCATTGTCAGAGTCACTGTCCAGTGACCAGAAGAAGACAAGTGTTGTAAAGCTAAACACCTTCCATACACAAAACAGGATGAAACCAAAGAAGTCTGGGAAAACCTCTTCACCTTGCAAGAGCAATGAAGTCATTGCCCTTCTGCGCATGACCCAGATCATTGCCAGTGGTGGATAACTCAACATTGTTGACTTCATAGGCAACCACGAGTGCAGTGACCTTCCCCCATCCCTCTTCCAGGAAGATGGCAGAATGAATACAGGGACCAAGGTGAGCCTTGTGAAGATCTTGAAATAGAAAACCAAAGTAAGCAGCATCCCTGATCTGCCCAAAGACTGCCTCTAGACAGCAGTAGTCGTAGATGCCATGTCCGCCATACAACACTGGTCTTTCCACACAGGTGAAGGATTTGGAGTGATCGCTGAGTGATACAGGCACCTGCTGCTGATTGATGTGCCTCCTGGCACTGACATCATACACTTCTGTTGTGACAGATACACTACAACCAGCCTCAAGTCAGCTGAGCAGGAACAGAGATATACCAGATCCAAACCAGCAAAAGTGTATGAAGTCAGTGAGCAGTACACAGCTCTGTTTTTTGCAGTGTCTGCTAACAAAGCAAACCTGCTGAGCTTCCTTTGTGAGAAGTGGTGTGCGGATGAACAACTGGAACCTGGTCTTGGCCCAACTCATCTCTACCTGGGTGGTGGATTCAAAGAAGAGCCTGTGGTGCTCACAGCATGGTCTGTTATGGATGTTCCTGCTCTTGAATCAACACAGCAGGAGGCTGACACTAGGATCTTCCTCCACACTCTCTACAGTGTCCAGAATGAGGGAGTTGACACAGTTGTCGTATGCCAATGACACAGAAATCATATACCTACCTATACATGAAATGGTTGTGGCACTGGGACCTTCACAGTGTTGTGCCAAGCCCTTCATCCACAGTCTGAGTGGTAGAGATACCACTAGTTATCCATATTTCATTGGCAAGAGGGCATGGTTCAAGAGCAGCATGAGTCTGGACATACCTGCACTTGAAGAGTTTGGTGAGAACCCTGCCGATGCCATAACAGATGACCTCCTCAATCAGGCACGAGACCTCACCATAACTGTATATACATCCAAAGCTGATCACTTTGAGAGTTCTGATCTGGGCAAACTGAGAGCATACAAGTTCCTGAACAACAAATTGACGCTCCTAAAGCTACGACCCCTAACAGAGAATGCATTTTTGCTGCACCTGAAAAGAACGCACACATCGCCATAAATCCCCCCATGCACAGAATTTGGATGGTCTCTGGACAATGGATAGTTTCGGTACCATCTACAAAGCCAGCTTGGCCTGTGTCGATGAACAAGACAATCTCATGTGGCTGTCAGAATAAGGCAGTTCCAGGTAGTGCTGCGTACCGGTACGCCGAACCGGTACTGGACTTGTAAAAAGTTTCGGTTCAAGTCCGGTTAAAACCGGAACGTCGGGAACCGGTACTTGGACTCACAAAAAAACTAGCACTTACGTATATTCTGGTGTCTGTGGTTATTTAAACATTCCCTGATAAACGTTATTCAGCGTCAATAAATGAGTGCTAATCCCAGTGTGCTCAGTGTACAACATCACATGTCATTTCACCTTCGATTCACGGTTTGAAAACGTAGCATTTCGCCACATGCTAATGCTAACCGGAAGTGAATAATTTTCAGAATAAAAGTATTAAGTTAATAGTGTGAACTTCCGGTTTTTTCAGAATAAAACTGATTTAAATTAAATAGTGTATTTAATTCAAAATTACGCCATATCAACATTGATTTTAATTTCTAACAGTATGTATGTACATCACTATGTATGTAGTATACTGTATAATGTACACATGTAGAGTTGTAGAAAAGAAACGGTGTACAGACAGTACAGTACACTCTGACTGTACAGTCACTACAGTGTAGCCTATACTGTATAGTAGGTGTGTAACAGTGTAATGCGTATAGTCTACTCTACACTCTACCTTTCAGCAACGTTTTAGGGATTTAGGCTCAGTCAGCTCAGGGACTGTTTGGTTACTTTAGTTTGGTAAATGAAATAAATGTTTGAACTTTGTAGTAGTTCACTGTAGTTGCTGTCATAAGTCATTTGTAGACTAAGTGGCAAAAAGTATTTATTTACATTTGTACTTTGTAGAGAAATGTAGACACAAGTTGGAAGGGAGCACAATAAACCTGACGAGTTTGAATTTGAGTTGATTATGAGTTTATTTTCAATTGATAATTAGCTCACAATAAGTTCACTTTAGTTACTCACACAACTTGACACAAGCCATGGGTTCAGGTCCGGACTTATAAGTCCGGACCTGAACCTGAACCTCTGGACTTGAGTCCGGACCTGAACCTGAATGTGAGTCCAGGTACACAGCACTAGTTCCAGGGTGCCGTTGCCAAGGACAGGCAACAAAATGCAGAAGGCTACACATTGCCACACTTGAGAGCAGTGACAGCAGCTGTGACACAGAAAAAGGAATAGAAAGCAAAAAGCTTTCTGGGACACTATCATGAATACCACCATGTGTACATTGAAAACATTTGTAGGCCTAGTGTATATTCAGTGTAGGTTACTTTTCTCCCTTTTCTTCTTAAAAAATTCATCTGAATGATTGTTTTGTGTTCAACTTCTGATCATATCTGTTGATTTTTAGTTAATAACTAAGAAGAGAGTATGTGAAATAAATGTTTTGCCACCAGGAATTTTGTTTATTTCATGATCAAAATAGGATATTGTTCACAAAGACATTGATTTGCACAAATAATAAAAGGGTATTGATTTGACATTAAGTTGAACTTAATGTCAACTTCCAGATAAATTTAACTCAGTTTGCCTTGTCCTATAACATAGAAAACCTAAAAGTGGCGGCCATTTTGAATTACGCTGCCTTTAGCTTTCCAGACTGTAAACTGAAAAATATGTAAACATTGAATCAATTCAACTTAGCATCGGCAGCAAACCTTGTTTATATTCATGTAAACCCTTCAATATGTTATATAGAAATAATCTGTTAAGTATATTTACCCATTTTGAACACAGCAAACAATCCAGAGGACCACAAGTGCATTGCTTGAAATGGATTTTGCTTTGGAGAGACAAAAAAGGCACAGCGCCATCTAGTGACCTTATTGAGAACAGGCTTAACCAAGGCATCACCTGAAAGCTTATTTTCTGCTCTTTCAATAGGTTGGCTCAGTGTGTCTTTACCATGAACTGTCACAGAGATATTCAATCAGAAAGAGAATGATGGCATCTGATCCAGACAGAATTTGTGACTTTTTTTCATATAGGGGTTGCATTGTTTAGACCCTCACTGTAGCTTTCCAGTAGCTAGTTGACCGGGTTGTCCACCCAGGTTGTGATCCTTGAAGGTCCTAGATAACATTTCTGGTGGACAACCTTTTACAACATTCCATGTCTGTAAAATGACTTTACCCCCTGGGTATTGTTTGTTATTTACCAACATTAGTAGATGAATTTCTGAATCTAGGTATATCTAGTTTTGATACACATTTTCCAATGTATCGATTATTTATTATCTCTATCTTCATATCATAATCTTGAAGTGCATGTGCATGTCTCTTGTCTTCATTGAGGAAAAACACGTTTTTGATTATTCGACGGATCCTTGACATTCTGTGTGTAATCTAGTGTATCTTCTCATAATGTCAAATGCATCTGACTTCTTATTCAAAAAGGTTTATGTAGTTTTAGTTAGCTGGCTTTCTTGCCTGCTACAATGGATATACCCATCTAGTTCTCATAAGCAGGACATTTGAAACAGGGTAAGGACATGTTATATAGGGAAACATACAATAGCTTAATGCCAAGTATGCCAAGACAGAAACATGTTTTAGGCCTATTCTAATTTAACTCTTATTTTATTACTCTGATTGATGTTTAAGAAAATGTTTAAAGCCTTATTTTACTATATTTCCTTGGTACTATATACCCTATTTAATAACCTTTTCCTGCTTTTTGTCATTTTCTGGGCTCCATATCAGGAGTTATTATTAAAATTGTAATACACTGTGGTAGTTCCTCAACCGACTTACCTCTGAATGGGACAGTTCATCAACAAATGTTCCATTGACCCGCAGGATGCGACCTCCATCTTTCATGCCGGCCAGTTCAGCTAGACCTCCCATTTCCAGGCAGCGGATCAGGTGCCCCTCCTCACCATGCTCCACCCTCAAGTAGAAGCCAAATGTATGACCCTGCCTCTTGGTCAGAGATATCACACTTGGCTTGTACCCGGCCATGTCCTAATGTATGGAGAAGGTTTAAACATACACACACATTCACAAATTAAATTGTGTCATGCCCTCTATCACACAATGTGCTGGTATGGAGTGATACACAAAGAAAATTAGATACAAGTAAACAAGAAATGTCAACTGTTATTAATTTAGCCTTTTATTCAAGGAGTAGCTGCATTTAATGGTTTCTTAAACTACCTTGAGCACACTAATCCTTTGCTGTCACTATTGTCACACTTTAGAATTCCTCATGAATAGACAGACAACCCTAACCTTAAGAGGCCAGAGAAGTGCTGAAGGCTTCAGATGAAAAGTTAATCTTCCATGTCCTTGCGCTCCACTGGCAGTTAATGGTTAAAAGCAGGCACAGCTGACTGCTTTGTGACAACTCTCTTTAAAAAGACAGCCTGGACTTTGAATACATGGTAAGGATTGTGAGTGCAGTGATTTTACTGAAATATATAAAGGAAGCTCATAAAATGTGTTTATGTGCCTTCTAGACATAGTTAATGTGAGATACTGTTTGTCCTATTAGTGTTATACAGCTCTTCCTGATTACTGACACGTCAAATTCTCCCAACAAATATAGATCCAAATAATTTGTAGTTGGAATTGTTTTCAAATGTTAAGGCTTCCAACTTTTGTGTCGGTTGTCGTCTCCAGCTACCTTTAACCTGCATGTGACGAGTGCATAATGACATAATGATGCTTGTAAAGGAGCACGAACAAGCGGACACTTTGGAGATTATAAAGTTAACAGATCCACTATCAGAAATACATCATAGAAATACACCCAACTATATTGTCCTCATGAACGTCTTCTCACTGATCTACTATGCTAACAGCAGAAGAAAGTATAGTGTACTGTTAGTTTCCAAACTTGTTGGCAAGTAATGTCTACTCTACATGCAACCCCTTATCACGTCTGTGGCTAGCTCTACCAAAATGTTAACTTTTCCTGTTTTCAAGAAACCTTAAGTGATAAAATGATCAACTTAAAAATATACAAACAATAAATGGTTGTTATTCGTCTTCCTAGACTGCTTATAGTGTAATAACCCTTAATATTTCTAGCAATCTGAAAATAATTGGAATTATATTATATGTGATTGTAAAGGTAAAACTATATACAATAGTAGGAGTGATTAGTAGTGTTTTGAAATCAAACTCACCAGCTCATCTCTGATCAGTGTCCCAGTGCAAAGGAGGAGCTCACCTGTCACTGCTTGGCTGTAAACTAATGTTTCTTTAACCTGTCTTCCTCCAACTCCTCCTCCTCCTTCCCCCTCTTCCTCTCTACGCAGAGACTTTGACGGGACAAAGGTGGGCCTAAAGGCTGAGTTATTTAACCGCGTCTCGTGTTAGGAATGTCTCCGGAGGCGATGGCCCTTTGCAATCTGTCCACAAGATGAAGCAGTCATCTGGAGGTCAAAGGTACATGACGCAGGTGGCAATAAGCAATTTCCAGAAATCATTATGGGACTTATATTACAGTCAGCAATACATCAGGGGAAAGGAATCATGTGAACTCATTTGCATAAATCGTATTGATATGGGAGTGTGTTGATTGTGTAACAAAATGCTGTAAGCTCATTCAAAAATATTGCTTATCTTAACAATATCCACTTGAAGCTACTTGAAAACAGGAAAACTAAATCTAATTTTGGGTTTTCAGGGTGTATTGAGAAGCATACTTTCTTAACATGAAATCAAACTTACTATACAGTACAGCCTGTTTCACCATGACAAGTATACAGCTCCAAGAAATATTTTGGTTTGTTCCTGTTTCCTTTGAGTGGCACATTCTTTTGGTACTCTTGCTCAAATTGATGCAAGGTTTGTTTTTATTTACTTCACTATATCTCTATGCTATCCAGGGGGCAGTGTACAGTATTTTGCAGCAAGATAAAAACTAAAACAACTTAAATGCAACTCAACAGCCACAAAAAACAAACCTGTTGTTTTTGAAATTATAATGCTTTTCTTATATGGAATAAATCAATTATTATATTTTATATCAAATAAGAAACAATTCCAGGGACATTATGTACGGACAAGCCATCCGTGACACGTATAAAAGCCTTGGCAAACATCAAGGAAATTCAGTGATTTTTAATAGACCAGTAATAACAAACATAATGGACCTTTATTTTCAGTAAAACTTCCACATAGTTTCGAGCGTTAAGGGTGTAGTTCTGTTTTCCAGATTTATGGTTGGTGTGGTCGGTAACTATGGGAGAGTTCTGTGGCTATAAAAGGCTTATTACGATACTGCTGTCCTTGAGATGGGACAAGTGTGACAAAAACATGACTTAAGCCAAGTGACACATCTACAAACTATAAAGGTTAATTTATTAGTGTGCTAGATTTGCTGACTGTTTAATAATTGTACCCTAATTTCAATTAACAGGAGTCTCATCTTAATCTGCCAACGCCTCCAGGGGGACTATTAGTTCTCAGTTAAGGTGAAGCGATTACATTTGAGTGATAACAACAGTTTATGGTCCACTCATCAGCAGTGCGTCCCCTTCTCTTTCTCAAACCAAACATGTTGTAACTTTAAGTCTGCGGCCACACGAGGACGAAAACGGTCGTTTGCGTTACTGTTTAGTGTCATATAGACCGTTCGGCCACACGAGGACGACCGAATACGGCACTAAACGACTGCGGAAACGATAACGGGTCCCAAGGTGGATAGAACGGCATACGCAGCGCTCTGGGGGGTCCAACGGCTCCGTGTGTACGCCCTATACGATCATTTTCTGATAATGATGAGGCAATAGCCCCGCCTCTCCCCACCTCTGCTGCTCACCCCGCGTCAAAGTAAACGGCACACTGAATTCAGATTATTTATCTTTCTCTCGATATGGACATAAACGCGAGTGAAGTCTAATCTGACAGGACGGAGACACGCAGCTCTGCTCACCTGCAGCTCCTCCCGCTGCAGCAAAACACACACTTCAAGTCAGATCATCACCCTTAGCTATTTTAATTACCTCTCAAACTCCCTAAACTAGTTATAAATATGTGTATTTTTACTGTCGGCCGGGTCACTCATTACTGGATCAGCTGCTGCATGAGACAGACACTGATGCTGTCTGAAGAGAGGGAGGAAAAAGAGAGGCTCCGTGTATTTTATTATTATAATATATAGAGTCGTTATTCATTTGTTTTAAAGCTCAATAAATAACAAAGAAGACCTTTGACCGGCACTTTTATAATTTTGTCCGGAAGATTTAAACTTTAATACACGTTGACTGGCGAAAAACTCTGCCCGGTTCCCTCGGTCCCCACCGCGGAGAATAAACAGAAGGGCAACCATGACAACCATGCTTCTTCGCTGCTTTTGTGGAGGAAGTTACAGTGCCACTAGAGGCTCCTGCATATGTACTGCAGCTTCTCCAGCGGTTGGAGCTAAACGCAGCTGTCTCGTGTGGACAGACACTATCCGGATAACTATTGCGTGTGGACGGAAGCTTTTTTGCGATTGCGTTTGCGTTAATCCTATGCGTTTAGCCGTTTTCGTCCTCGTGTGGCCGCAGCCTAAATTAGACAGACACAACACCGATTACAGTCCTCCAAGACGAGAATCTGTTGACACTTTGACTGCTTTGCTAAAACATGTCGCTGCCAACTGCTGTTGTCATGAGATTCATTCTTGAAATGTTCTAAAAATGGATTTATATATTATTATATTGGAGACTTAACTATTTCGTTGAAGTGAAAGCAATGACAGTACATCACAATAGAGGAACTTCTAGATAGGAAGGGACATTTAAAGTACACAGGTACAGTACAGGAAGTGTAATGTTGCACAAATAAAACTAAAGCCTCTGTGAGGTCTGTCAAATATTTCATTTCCCATAAATCCCTTGCAAAGCCCTTTAATCGATGCCTAGAAACCTGCATTAGTAGCACTTTTATTTGATCATACACTTTTTGGCACACTGTTACCCTTCACAGTGAGTTACTGCCACCAGAGGTAATGTTTATCGACAGATATGCATATAGTATGTTGGGAGAGATTGCCAGATATCCATTACCATCCTCCCACTCTGCAGACATGTGCATTATGCTCATGCTGTAAAGTGTATAGAGATGTTGTATAATAAACAATACAGGAAGCCATCTGAGCACTTAAATGATTTGCTTTGACCTCTTGGGAGAAGCAGAAACCAGCTATGGACATAACATGAACATGTTATCACTTTTTGAGTTTATATGGCAAACTTGTTAGCATTTGTGTGTTAGCATTTATTTGGTGTTGTGTTTTTTGTCTCTACTGTGGCCTGTACAACTATCTATAAATGTACGCTACGTAAAGCAACGGATAGCTTTGATTCTGGTGATGATTCTCTTTAGGTTCAGTGACCCCCTTTTCACATTGTCACATTATGATTTGAAGTATTATCCTTAACATATCTATTAAAGCCGCTTTAGGAAAAGAGCAAATTGAGTCAAACCATTACTCCCTACGTCTAGTTCAGTGTATGTTTTCACAAACAGCACTCATGTAGAACACACGAGGGTGCAGGACTGTTTGCCACAAATTGAAAACAACTGCAGGAAATTACAGAATCTGTGCAGAATCCAGGCGTCAGTCTTACTGCTGGTACACAAAGACAGTCACCCACAGGTGTGTGTGCCGCCAGAACAGGCACTTACATCTGTTGCTGGTTCGGTGCTCTGAGCTTACCGATGTCGATAACACACACACACCTTCAACCTTGTAGCATACTGTACGCACTCTCCAGCCCGAAGCCATGTTTGAACAATCGATCCCGGGGGTCTAGGAGCCAGAAGCAGAGGAGTGAGTGGAAACATAAATGTCTTCAGCTCGGCTTAGCACTGGTGCATTCACTATCCATTACCCATCACCTTGTGTTTGCCTGAGAACATGTTTTTCTGTGACCTGGCTTCCTGGGTTGATGAATCCTCTGTGCTCCAGGTGTTTATTTGATCTGAAACCTAATCTTAGGTGTGTGAACAGTAACTGCAGAAAGGTAGGCATATACTGTAGCACCAGAAGATACAGACATTAGCTGGAAAATATCACCCCAGAAGCTGTTATCTCCAACCTGTCTTTTTCAGCAGTGGCGCATCAGTAATCAACACGCTTTGCCAGTTTGTGATTACCGCACTCAACTGGGAGCCCTATTCTCTCTCTTCATCTTGATTGGCATCCTCACATGGCTTGTTTATCTGGGGTAAGTGGCCTTTGCACATGACCTGCCAGAATTTGCTAATTAGACCAGAGAAAGATTAGAGGAGGGCCTCAAATAATGACCCCCTTTTTCTGTCTGATAGTCATTTGGGCATTCAGAGGCCAAATAGCCAATCCCCGCTCTCCTCACCAATGACACGGGACATTTCAACCTCCATAATGTCAGGTGCTGAGGAAGAGACAGGCTCTGCATTCCCTTGAGGAACAAAAGCATGTAACCCGCCAGGGTGGGCCAAAGGCACATGTTACTTATGACTCATATCCAGCTCAACACAACACAAAGGAGCAGCTGGTCTAAAACCCATTATCTTAGCCTTTTACAAAAGCATTTATAATTAAAGCAACATTTTACACTCAGCAGCCTTTAATAAATCATTAAAAGGCCAGACAAATATTTAAATGTACATTTCTTGCATTTAATGATATTATTATGATGATGGACATGTTAAAGCAAGGAAAACCATTGTAATATGATAGGATTCAATACTCTTTCATTGGGTTTAAGATTAAGACTTAGATATAACAAAGATCAGACTGTCCCAAGTTTCTGCATGCAAAGGACTGAATGTATAGTATTTCCATCATCACTGCTCTGTAATTTATTTATTGTTTTTTCTTTTTTTACCTACTTTGCAACTTGTTTTTTTTAGAATATTTATGTTCCCACCACCAGATACCAAAGCAAATTAGTTGTATGTGTAAACGTACCTGGCAATAAACCTGATTCTGATTCTAACACAGGTTGATCAACAGAAAGGAAGTGAGGTGCACTCAAACACCACAGGGGGGCGACGGTGCGCATATAAAAGCTCTTCAGGCACTTTCAGTCACACATCAGGAGCATGAGGTCACCCATCCGTCCATTAGCTAAACCAGTTTATGGTCGCGTGGAGGCTGGAGCCAACCGCAGCTGGCATTGGGAGAGAGGCTTGCTTCTCTTTGGTCAGATCTCCAGTCATCTATTCAGAATAGATGACTGATGAAGAGCATTCCATTCAGAATAGATTACCTACGGGCAATCGTCAATTAGACTCGCCAATTAGCCTACCTGCTGCAACATGTCCGAGCTTTATTTACT
Source organism: Pseudochaenichthys georgianus (assembly GCF_902827115.2). NCBI lineage: Eukaryota > Metazoa > Chordata > Actinopteri > Perciformes > Channichthyidae > Pseudochaenichthys > Pseudochaenichthys georgianus. The sequence continues at coordinate 26,129,019 of NC_047523.1, read as the reverse complement.
CTAATCTGTTTTCAATCTCCCTTACCTCGTTTATTAAAATTGTATATAGTTTTATAATTGAAAATTGCACAGATACTGAGCGTGTAAGGCCTAGTTATAACAATATGGTATCTTATTGGGACTAAGACAGGATAATATGGCTGATGGGTTGTCACTCAAAACGCCAGGCAGGAAATGTTTATTCGTTAATTAGAATGAACAATTAAGAAGGTTAATTTAGTGTTATATACATTGATTATGATTAGAGACTTACTTAATGACGTGTTACCCCAACCCCTAGTGCTGTTGGTGATTGTATACCTCAAGAAATTAATTAAATCCCCTTAAAGGTGGGGTAGGTAAGTTTGAGAAACCGGCTCGAGATCGCTAGAATTTGAAAATACACAACCGGAGAAAATCTGCCACTTCCTTAAGTTTGAGAAACCGGCTCGAGATACACTTTTTGTTATATTCCATGGAATGCTCTTAACATCCCGATAGCAATGAATACATGAAATGCTTTGACAATAAATACATTAAAAAATGTCATCTGTGGAAGCTGTGGCTCTGTAAAAAGCACGACCAATCATCTGAGCTGGCCCAGCTAAAATAACTGGATGGCCTACCTGCCTGTCAGCCTTCCATCTCGTGCACAAACTTATCTCGTGCCCTCATTGGTCATGTGCGCGTTCGTGTGTGTTGGAGGAGGGGCTCTGTGAGGAAGTGGCTGATTTTTTTCCGGCTGTGTATTTTCAAATTCCAGCGCACTCCAGCTGGTTTCTCCAAAATTACCTACCCCACCTTAAACACCTTTAATTGCCAAGGCTGTTTTAAATCTCTGTGTTGCAGTTTTTCAAGTTAAAAATGTAATGACAGAGATGAGGAGGGGATCCAACAGCTGACCAATGGCCGTGACACTGACACACACACACACGAACACACGCACACACTATATGACTACCACTCTCTGGCTCATTTGGAAAGGTGCAGCAGTGCGCCGCGCTCCTCCTCTCTCCTGGTGCGCACCGATCCTTGATTTACACGCGTGATGCCAAGTGAGGCACATCTACAGCAAAACTGGAGAAAAAATAACGACAAATAAGTATTTTGCAGGTTTTTGTTTGTGTTAGAGTTGAAAGGCGAAAACATTGCCTCTGTCTTCAGAAGGGCTATGGATGCTGAGTAGTTTTATTTTACCACTTGAAAGGGTTAGACGATAATTGACAAACGCTCTGAGTCGAACTTAGCTTAACTTCTGAGACAATACTACTTTAAAAAAAAAAAAACATGGATCTCTATGCGCAAAATGAGACCTTCTCTTCCCCAGAGTGCGTCGGACCGCAGGCTGATGCGCTGCAGAACGGAGCCGGTAACGGGAGCTTGGAGACATCAAACATCACCTGCAGCAACGTGTCCACACTCCTCACACCTCAGCGTGAGTGGACACACACTCAACATTTTGTCATCTGGTGGTTAATCATAAAGTGTTACAGTAACACAGTTACAGTATACACGATCTATTGTTGTGCTCTATTGACCTGCCTTACTTGCCTTCATGTGGTGATCAAAGGGAGACAAAAAAACAATTGTAGCTTTCATTAAAAATACTATCAGTTCAGAGTTAGGTTTATAATAAAGGTTTATGGCTAAACGGGCAAGATCTCTGAACTTAGTTTATAGAACATTTTAGTCATCGATCAATTTGTATTCACTGGGATATAATACTGATGTGCTAATAGGATCTATTATTTTTCAAAGTACATCTGTGTTATGATTTTTGCTTAAAGTTAAGGAACGCAAATACAAAATAAATAATGATATGGAAATAAGATCAATTATAATAAGATATAAGTTAAAATAAGATAATCCTTTATTTATTCCCAGAGTGGACATTTAGGTTCATAATGAAATAGGAGAGCAGAGAGAGAGCGGGAGAGAGAGAGAGAGAGCGTGTGTGTGTGTGTGTGTGTGTGTGTGTGTGTGTGTTTGTGTGTGTGTGTGTGTGATGTGTGATGTGTGTGTGAGAGAGGTCAGGAATTACATTCTGTGAATCACATGGGATTGATTCATAAAAATAGTCTCATGGCTTCATATCTGAATGGTTGCGTGGTAGTGCAGCTACTCTACTGTATATTTAATACATGGTTCCTTTCTATATGATATCAGTTTTTCCAAGCACTTAATTGAAATTGACAGAATAATGATGTGTCTTTGCTATTGTTATCTATATGAAGACTTGACTTGTGAACAAGAAAGAACATTAAAGTGTGTCATCACTCATGCTATTTCCTCTCAGTCTCATCATCACCTGCTATATTGTAACTCATCATTGGCTGTGTTATTTTCTTAATGGCTGTTTGACAGCAATTCCAATAGTTGATGAGGTGTGTGTGTGAGTTGCTTCACATCTTCTACACCTGTTAGCGATGAGTAATTTTGCGCACCCAGCCATGAATATAACATTACACTATGCTAAAACAGTACATTAATTATTACTGACTCACTGAGGGGAAGTGCAGGAGCATAGTTCAATTAGGAGCTTAATCTATTTTTTATGTAGCACTATTATGTTATTGTGCCCACACACTGTTTTGGTTACAAATAATCACTCTGCAGTTAAAGTCTTCGTTGCATTTTTTCATTCCAACTGTATCTAACAAAATGGACCACACAGCCATCTCATAGTGTGACAAAACGATGATGTCTTACCCCCTTGAACTGCTTTCACCATCATTATTCACGCTGTCACTCCAGAGTTTGATTACCTCCCACCCCGTTCACTCCTTTCCATCTCGCTCTGTCCATCAATCTGAGGCTCTGTGTTTATGGAGCAGATTTAGTTGTGTTGCCACTTGGTCACCAAGGACCAGGGATGTGTCATGGACCATTTATAATCCTCCAGCAGTATATTCTGCAGGTTTTCATTCTCACCAAAGGGATCTCACAAATAAATTATTTCTCAAAGACACTTTTTTTTTTTATCAGGGAAATTAGCTGGGGCTGATTAAAAATAATCAACATTAATCATTGGTGGGAGACAAATAGCAGTAGCTTGTGTTCGATGTAACCAAGTCATTGGGCACAAAAACCATTGGTAAGGTTTAGCAAAACATCTTGTTGGTTTGAAATGACTTCATCTTCATGGTTACATTAGTAATCACCTGTTCAAGGGTTCGGAACGAGTTTGGTCATTCTGTCAGTAAAGGAAACGTCTGGTCTTAAAATCTGACATTTGATTGACTTCTCCCTCCATTCATCCCGACCTCCTCCCCATGCAGATTTTATCACTCCTCAATAATGTCAACTGACTTACTCCTTTGCTCCCAAAAGTCTAGAGTAATAATTACAAAAACCACAGAGGGCTTTGCTACATAAATGAAAACAGCAGTTTTAGGGCACTTGCTGACAGTGATCACGTTTTATCTTGAGGGGAGTGCTAATAAAGCATATGCATGTAATGTGTTTTTCTGTCTTCATTATATTTAAAACAGACCTTGCAAACTTCTATTTTTATACACAATTATGAATTGAGTCACTGTTTCGTAGGAGGTGCTTTGTGAAGTTGAAATAAATAACCCTAAATATTTCCTCAGGCTTTAAGACTGACATTTATTTTATGTAGAGTTTGAGAGACTCTTACAAGGACGGTCAAACACTTGGGTTTATACAGTATCTGTCTGAATTATATTCCTCACTTTCATGGATGCGCAGTACACTTTTAATTGCGCAACATGGGTGTTCCCCAAATGATATTTCTATGAAAAATTGTTTTAATACATCACTGCTTTCCGATAATTTCACTATACATCTCAAGGCAGTGAAATACACTCTCACTGTTGGAAGGAACATGCCACTCAACCATAAACACCTTTCAGAGTGTTTTCACTTTGCATGCAGCTCAGGTGTGATGTTTGATTTGAAACAGAAACCTGCAGACTCTCTAAGTGCTTGATGGCAAAGGTTTGACACCTCCTGCAGTAGACTTGATAGATGTTATGGTGGATTTAAGTGAAGCCTGCCATGTCATGTTTACTGCGCTAGCAACCCTGTCTCCTAAAAATTACGTTCCCACAGAACTAAACTGCATTCTGAATTACGTTTAGCTAGAAACGTATTTTCTCCCACGTTACGTTTGTTATGAACGTATCTCAAATACGTTTATTTTCTACATATCTTCTAGAAACATATTTTCTCCCACGTTACGTTCTTTATGAACGTATCTTAAATACGTTTATTTTCTACATATCTTTGCCATTTATTGTCTTGCTTATAATAATGATAATAATCATTTATAAATATCATTTTAGAGCACACATTTGAAATCAAGAATCGGGCTCGATATATGGTTAAATTAAAATCAGTAGGCGAGGCTGTAATTTCGCCAGCTGTTACTCTCATGAGCGAGGCAGAAAATAATAGTTTTAACATGACAAAAAGCTGCTGTGTCGTTTATTGCACCTCAAACATTAAAACAAATCCAGAGTTACGTGTTTCTGTACTTCCTCTAAGAAGAAAGGACAGTAACAGAAGAGGTCTGTGGCTTCAGGCTTGATCGCCGTTCAAATGACAGCGTTGGTTTCCCCAAAAGTGGGCGGGGCTGTAAAGTGAAGTAGATTTTACTCTCATCTATTATTCAAAACCATTCTATTTATTCTAACGTAAATTACATGCCAGTGTTTTATCTTTTTATTTATTTGTTTTTATTTTAAATCGTATAATGTCGGACTTTTTTTCCGTCTGTGAGGAACAGAAATGGGGCTTAGAGCCTCAAAATACTGAAATCTGTATTTTTTAAAATCTTTTCCTTCTAATTTGTTATTCTTTTCTAAATAACACACTGTTATTTACTCAACAATAACACACAATTATCCTTGTTTTTATTTAGTCATTTAATTCTATAATCGTGGGCTTTTTAGCCGTAAATAAAGTCACCGGAAACAGACGGGACATTTTGAGCGATACACACCACAAACCCACCAAACTGATTACCCAAGATCCTCAGCTTGAAGCTCGTTGATTGGATGTTTTAGCCGCAATGCACGCTGGGATATGGTGTTAATAAGATATGATATCCGACAACGAAAAATAAAATAATACCTAATTCAGAGTGTGTCACGGATGAGTGAAGGAAGCAGGACCCAAATGCAGATAACTCTTGAGAAACCCTTTATTCCAAGGATAAAGGACAAATACAGAGCAGAACACTCTCCGGTGAACTCCGTCACCAACAAACAATGACCCAACACTGAACACAGACAGAGACAAGACTAAATACAAGAAGGGGTAATCATGACAACGAGAAACAGCCGGGCAGGGGAGGAGAAACACATGGACAACAGGTGAACACAATCGGGTAATCAGGGAGGGAAACAGACAGAAAGCAGACAGGCAGGAAATGGGGGTGAACACTTAACACAATAAGACAGGAAACCCAAAGACAAGAAAAACACCAACACAGACAAAACTACAAACGTGACCTAACATGTGAATTGTGACAGAGTGTGCTTGCTTTTCTCCTTGGAAGTCATCACATAACGGCATTGTAATACACGGTTCGGCTGCATTAAATATTACACATCTGCCGTAGTTCTTTATTTATAGAGCCCTGATGAGAAGACTTCTGGACAAACAGGAGAACTGCTGCCAAAACTGAATACGTGACGTGGATCATAAATATATCAACAATTAAACAACATCTTCAATTTCTTTTCACAAAATACGTCTCCTTGCAGTATCAATAGTAATTCGGCTGACTTTTATATTTGATCCAATTGGTATATAGGTTATTATTTACACCATAATGGTGCACAGCTGATAGAAAAGGACTTGTAGTTTTTAAAGATATTACTGATTTTCTTTGAATATCAGAATGTAAATAGTGAGTTGAGACACAGACAAAACTACAAACGTGACCTAACATGTGAATTGTGACAGAACCCCCCCCCTCAAGGGACGGATTCCAGACGTCCCTAAAAAAAAAAAAAAAAAAAAAAAAAGTCCAAAACCCCAAGCAGGGTGGGCGGAGGGGGTCCGGAGGACGGGTCTTGGGCTGACAGCCCAGGAACACAGCGGAGGACCAGGAAGGGGTCTCGGGCGGACGGCCCGGGGTCAAAACAGAGTCCAAGGTGGGGACCATGGAGGACCGAAGGCAGCGGCAGGAAGAGTCAGGGACCCGGGTCCGAGGGCGAAGGCAACGGCAGGAAGAGTCAGGGGGTCGGGCCCGAGGGCGAAGACCGCGGCTCTCAGGGGGCCGGGCACGAGGGCGAAGACCGCGGCTCTCAGGGGGCCGGGCTCGAGGGCGAAGACCGCGGCTCTCAGGGGGCCGGGCTCGAGGGCGAAGACCGCGGCTCTCAGGGGGCCGGGCTCGAGGGCGAAGACCGCGGCTCTCAGGGAGCCGGGCTCGAGGGCGAAGACCGCGGCTCTCAGGGGGCCGGGCTCGAGCCGGTGTCGACCGGACAGGATCAGGAGGCCGGGCAGGAAAGCGCTGATGGGCCAGTTCCGGAGATCGGGCAGGACCCGGTGTCGGCCGGACAGAAACCGGAGCCGGTCGGACAGGCTTCGGCAGGATCCCCCACGGAAAAGGACCAGGAGTTGGCAGGAACCCCGGCGAGACCGGTGATGGACATGGGGCTGGCAGGGCCCCCGGTAGAACCTCCAACGGCACGGGATATAGGGTTGGCAGGACCCCCGGCAGGTGAGTAGACGGCGGGACCTCCAACGGGACAGGACACAGGGTTGGCAGGACCCCGGCAGGGGAGTAGACGGCGGGACCTCCAACGGCACAGGACACAGAGCTGGCAGGACCCCCGGCAGGGGAGTAGACGGCGGGACCTCCAACGGGACAGGACACAGGGTTGGCAGGACCCCCGGCAGAAGAGTCTTCTGCGGGACCTCCCACGGGACAGGAGAAAAGGTTGGCAGGACCCCCGGCAGGGGAGTAGACGGCGGGACCTCCAACGGGACAGGACACAGGGTTGGCAGGACCCCCGGCAGGGGAGTAGACGGCGGGACCTCCAACGGCACAGGACACAGAGCTGGCAGGACCCCCGGCAGGGGAGTAGACGGCGGGACCTCCAACGGGACAGGAGAGAGGGTTGGCAGGACCCCCGGCAGAAGAGTATTCTGCGGGACCTCCAACGGGACAGGACACAGGGTTGGCAGGACCCCCAGCAGGGGAGTAGACGGCGGGACCTCCAACGGCACAGGACACAGAGCTGGCAGGACCCCCGGCAGGGGAGTATTCTGCGGGACCTCCAACGGCAACAATGGGCCAGTTCCGGAGATCGGGCAGGACCCGGTGTCGGCCGGACAGAAACCGGAGCCGGTCGGACAGGCTTCGGCAGGATCCCCCACGGAAAAGGACCAGGAGTTGGCAGGAACCCCGGCGAGACCGGTGATGGACATGGGGCTGGCAGGGCCCCCGGTAGAACCTCCAACGGCACGGGATATAGGGTTGGCAGGACCCACGGCAGAGGAGTAGACGGCGGGACCTCCAACGGGACAGGACACAGGGTTGGCAGGACCCCCGGCAGGGGAGTAGACGGCGGGACCTCCAACGGCACAGGACACAGAGCTGGCAGGACCCCCGGCAGGGGAGTAGACGGCGGGACCTCCAACGGGACAGGACACAGGGTTGGCAGGACCCCCGGCAGAAGAGTCTTCTGCGGGACCTCCCACGGGACAGGAGAAAAGGTTGGCAGGACCCCCGGCAGGGGAGTAGACGGCGGGACCTCCAACGGGACAGGACACAGGGTTGGCAGGACCCCCGGCAGGGGAGTAGACGGCGGGACCTCCAACGGCACAGGACACAGAGCTGGCAGGACCCCCGGCAGGGGAGTAGACGGCGGGACCTCCAACGGGACAGGAGAGACGGTTGGCAGGACCCCCGGCAGAAGAGTATTCTGCGGGACCTCCAACGGGACAGGACACAGGGTTGGCAGGACCCCCGGCAGGGGAGTAGACGGCGGGACCTCCAACGGCACAGGACACAGAGCTGGCAGGACCCCCGGCAGGGGAGTATTCTGCGGGACCTCCAACGGCACAGGACACAGGGTTGGCCGGACCCCCGGCAGGGGAGTAGACGGCGGGACCTACAACGGCACAGGACACAGAGCTGGCAGGACCCCCGGCAGGGGAGTAGACGGCGGGACCTCCAACGGGACAGGAGAAAGGGTTGGCAGGACACCCGGCAGAAGAGTATTCTGCGGGACCTCCAACGGGACAGGAGAAAGGGTTGGCAGGACCCCCGGCAGGGGAGAAGACGGCGGGACCTCCAACGACACAGGACACAGGGTTGGCAGGACCCCCGGCAGGGGAGTAGACGGCGGGACCTCCAACGACACTTGCGTAGGGGCTTGAATAGGGAATGGAGAGGGACCTCGAGCGGAGACTTGAGAGGGGACTCGAGAGGAGACTGGAGAGGGGACTCCAGAGGGGACTAGAGAAGGGAACACGAGAGGGGATTTGAGAGGGGAACTAAAGAGGGGACTCGAGGAGGGACCAGAGGAGGGACCAGAGGAGGGAACTCGAGAGGGGACTCGAGGGGGAATTGGAGAGGGGACTCGAGATGGAAACGGAGAGGGGACTCGAGATGGAAACAGAGAGGGAACTCGAGAAGGGACTACAGAGGGGACTAGAGGAGTAACTAGGGAAGGGAACTCAAGAGGGGAACTAGAGAGGGGACCCGAGGAGGGACTAGAGGGACTAAAGGAGGGACTAAAGGAGGGAACTCGAGAGGGGACTCGAGGGGAAACTGGAGAGGGGACTCGAGATGGAAACAGAGAGGGAACTCGAGAAGGGACTACAGAGGGGACTCGAGGGGGATCTGGAGAGGGAACTTGAGATGGAAACAGAGAGGGAACTCGAACAGAGACTAAAGAGGGGACTAGAGGAGAGACTAGAGGAGGGACTAGATGAGTAACTAGAGAGGGGACTCGAGGAGGGACTAGAGGAGGGAACTCGAGAGGGAACTGGAGATGGAAACAGAGAGGGGACTCGAGAAGGGACTACAGAGGGGACTAGAGGAGAAACTAGAGGAGGGACTAGAGGAGTAACTAGAGAAGGGAACTCGAGGGGAACTAGAGAGGGGACTCGAGGAGGGACTAGAGGAGGGCCTAAAGGAGGGAACTCGAGAGGGGACTCGAGGGGGAACTGGAGAGGGAACTTGAGAGGGAACTTGAGATGGAAACAGAGAGGGGACTCGAACAGAGACTAAAGAGGGGACTAGAGGAGAGACTAGAGGAGGGACTACAAGAGTAACTAGAGAAGGGAACTCGAGAGGGAAACTAGAGAGGGGACTCGAGGAGGAACCAGAGGAGGGAACCCGAGATGGGACCGTGGCAGCCGGGACCAGATCCGGGTCTGGAACCAAGGCAGCTGGGGTCGGGACCATGGCTGCGGGGACCAGAACTGGGGCCGAAACCCTGGCTGCAGGGACCGGAATAGCAGCCAGAAACATGGCTGCTGAAGCCAGAATCCTGTCTATAAGCTCCAGCTTCGACGCCGGAAACACGGCCATATAGGGCGCTCCCGGAGCCGGGACCATAGCCGCTGGGGCCGGCCCTGGAGCCGGAAACATGGCTGTATGATCCAGCTCTGGAGCCAGGATCATGACTGTGTGGGGCGGACTCGGAGCCGGAAACATGGCTGCGGGAGCCTGCACTGGGGCAGGAACCATGGCTGCTGGGGCCGGGACTGGAACCGTGGCTGCTGGGGCCGAAACCGTGGCTGCTGGGGCCGAAACCGTGACTGCTGGAGCCGGGACTGGAACCGTGGCTGCTAGTCTGGACTTGCGACTCCCTCTCTTAGGAGCCTTTTGGAGGCTCCGTGGGCCTCCAAAAGCCAGAGTTCCAGAGAACGGCTCCTGGACAGGAGCAGGAACTGGGGAAGAAGCAGAGGTTGACTCCAGACGGAACACGCCGAGACGTATGGTGTCAGGTTGGGAATTGGGAGGTAGGGGACTAGCATGCCTGGAGCTAGCAGGCCGGGAAAAAGGTTTGACCTCAACGCTGCCCAAAAAGTCCTCCACCCACTCGGGGAGCAACTCCCTCAACCAGGGCCTTGAGGTTACCTCCTGGCGTGCCGCAGAAATAACTGACTGCCTCTCTTCAGTACTGGAGGCATATCGAAAGTCATTCCTCAAGCATGTTAACTTGTACTTCACCGCGTACAAACTGTCTGCTGGGTCCATTCCTGGTTGGGTCATTCTGTCACGGATGAGTGAAGGAAGCAGGACCCAAATGCAGATAACTCTTGAGAAACCCTTTATTCCAAGGATAAAGGACAAATACAGAACAGAACACTCTCCGGTGAACTCCGTCACCAACAAACAATGACCCAACACTGAACACAGACAGAGACAAGACTAAATACAAGAAGGGGTAATCATGACAACGAGAAACAGCCGGGCAGGGGAGGAGAAACACATGGACAACAGGTGAACACAATCGGGTAATCAGGGAGGGAAACAGACAGAAAGCAGACAGGCAGGAAATGGGGGTGAACACTTAACACAATAAGACAGGAAACCCAAAGACAAGAAAAACACCAACACAGACAAAACTACAAACGTGACCTAACATGTGAATTGTGACAGAGTGTGCTTGCTTTTCTCCTTGGAAGTCATCACATAACGGCATTGTAATACACGGTTCGGCTGCATTAAATATTACACATCTGCCGTAGTTCTTTATTTATAGAGCCCTGATGAGAAGACTTCTGGACAAACAGGAGAACTGCTGCCAAAACTGAATACGTGACGTGGATCATAAATATATCAACAATTAAACAACATCTTCAATTTCTTTTCACAAAATACGTCTCCTTGCAGTATCAATAGTAATTCGGCTGACTTTTATATTTGATCCAATTGGTATATAGGTTATTATTTACACCATAATGGTGCACAGCTGATAGAAAAGGACTTGTAGTTTTTAAAGATATTACTGATTTTCTTTGAATATCAGAATGTAAATAGTGAGTTGAGAGAATAGTCAGGGGATTTGGGTGATGGGAGACACATTTATGGAATCACAATTTCAATAGCTTACCATTAAATGACGGATAGCCTATGCCTTTCTGTCTGTGATGTTTTACAAATCAGATATTAACGTGTAGAAGTAAAACAAGAGAAATAGTATAGAAATATCCTGTAAAATTATGTAAAAACATGAATAAAACTACACATCTTCAGATGTTATACATACATAAGTGTCTACACTAATAATACAAAGTTATTATTAGTATGCTGTGTGTACCTTGTGTGCACCGCCTAGTGGTTAAAGCATGTTATTGAATTATTTTTGTTGAATAATGTTATTTGATTAAAACAATATTAAGAGTACATACTTTCATAGGGGGAAAGTAGAAGGTCAATGATAGAAATATTATATAGAATATAAAAAGTCAAGAAGATACTAAGAGATCTCTACAATAAAACAGTTTAGTGCCGGATGTACACAGCTATTAATAGGAGGATGTGCAAAACAGAAAAACGAATTAACCTTTATTAACACATTAAAGAATACTTTAGGTTAAGGTCTTCTTTTAAACAAGAAAACAGCTTTGGGGGTATCTATCTACAGATGAATATTAAGCCTGACAAAGTACTTAAGGTCTAAAATATTGCTTTCCTGCAATGTTAACTATGTTGAAGCACTTATTTTAACTGATATTATACACATTAATTATACTCTTATGTATGTAGTAGATAGTATAAGAAATGTGCAGAATATGACAGTTTAATGGTGGAGGTATACAGTACATACATATTGATAGATGTCTTGTAATGCGCTGTTGAGGAACCTGTGACCCAAGTTGTGTATAAGATCAATACACCTTAGAAAATCTTGAAATCTTGAAAGGGATGTGCAAAATAGCCATTATACAGTTTTTAATTAACTATTAGTAGAGAATAACGAGTAATGAATATACTTTATAAAGATCTGCAGATAAATGTTTAGTCTTCTCAAGTACCAACTATCAAATATCTCTCCTGATTGTTGGCACTTGACAATCACCTTACCTGAATTTTACTCAGGTGTAACTAAAGTCTGCTTTAAGGGTTGTTTATATTCCACATCATTAATCAGAATCTGCAAAGTAACTAAACTAAATGTAGTGAAGTAAAAATATCAGGTTAACCTCTGAATTGTAGTGGAGTAGAATTACAAAGTAACAATGAGCTGTCATGTGGGTATATATTAATGCTGCCCATTATGGACACAAGCGATTTTCACCCATTTAGTAATTACATGTTTTAAATGTGTACACACCAATGTGTTTCCTATCGCCTAAACCTCCAGGGCTGTACACAGTTTAATACTGTCAACTTCTAAATTTGGGAAAAACGTCTTTTAAAACTACAATTCCCAGTAGAGACGTGCCATAGAGAACATGTTGCGAAACACAATAGCCAGCATGTGTAGTTCTGGGGGGGCGTTCGAGTCCAGTTTTGAATAGTCTGCCGTGGTTTCGTTCCATTTCAAAGAGCTTGACGCTCGGCGTAACCTTGGCGCAACATCACGGGGTTTGTCAACGGGACTGTAGTCCCAAACGATAGCTGGGGATTATGGGTAGTGTAGTGTCTTCGGCCATCCTAAATCTCGAAATGTCCCGTCTGTTTCTGGTGACTTTATTTACGGCTAAAAAGCCCAAGATTATAGAATTAAACGAATAAATAAAAACAAGGACAATTGTGTGTTATTGTTGAGTAAATAACAGTGTGTTATTTAGAAAAGAATAACAAATTAGAAGGAAGAGATTTAAAAAAATACAGATTTCAGTATTTTGAGGCTCTAAACCCCATTTCTTTTCCTCAAAGACGACCAAAAAAGTCCGACATTATACGATTTAAAATAAAAACAAATAAATAAAAAGATAAAACACTGGCATGTAATTTACGTTAGAATAAATAGAATGGTTTTGAATAATAGATGAGAGTAAAATCTACTTCACTTTACAGCCCCGCCAACTTTTGGGGAAACCAACGCTGTCATTTGAACAGCGATCAAGCCTGAAGCCACAGAGCTCTTCTGTTACTGTCCTTTCTTCTTAGAGGAAGTACAGAAACACGTAACTCTGGATTTGTTTTAATGTTTGAGGTGCAATAAACGACACAGCAGCTTTTTGTCATGTTAAAACTATTATTTTCTGCCTCGCTCATGAGAGTAACAGCTGGCGAAATTACAGCCTCTCCTACTGATTTTAATTTAACCATATATCGAGCCCGATTGTCGATTTCAAATGTGTGCTCTAAAATGATATTTATAAATAACTATTATCATTATTATAAGCAAGACAATAAATGGCAAAGATATGTAGAAAATAAACGTATTTAAGATACGTTCATAAAGAACGTAACGTGGGAGAAAATATGTTTCTAGAAGATATGTAGAAAATAAACGTATTTGAGATACGTTCATAACAAACGTAACGTGGGAGAAAATACGTTTCTAGCTAAACGTAATTCAGAATGCAGTTTAGTTCTGTGGGAACGTAATTTTTAGGAGACAGGGTTGGCACTAGACACACGGTGATGACATATTAATAGAGTCAATAAAGATGCTGTCAAGGATACTGATGCTGATTGTAGGGCTATTTATTTAACAATAGGAGGTCATTATTTTGGTGCTGCTGAGGATGATGATGAAGACAACAGGAGGGTTCAACATTCAATAACATTTTTGTTCAATCCTTCACACAAAACAGTTCATCCCTCACACAAATAGAATATTTCAACACTCCACAGCTTTTTGTTTCCCTCCATCTCTCCTGTTTGTGTTTATTTCATTATCTCCATCGATCATTTTCATTCCTCAGAGTGGATGTGTTTAATTCATGGTTACACTGTGTGCAAAGCAACCAACCAACATGTTGTTTAATAGTCAGGCAGCCATCACCAGGGGCTCTGCGGCTCATGTGGTGTAGTCTGTCAGTCAACAGAAAGTGGTTTCATTCGATCAACTTTCCCAGGGTACGGTTGACTTAGTGGCAAGGCAGAGATGACCTTTACTATGCTGGATTAGCAACTGGCTGTGACATTTACCAATACCTCAGTCTTACGAGAGAAGAGTCGGCTTTTCCCTGATAGGTGCAGCGACGCGAGGGCCAACTGGGATAGAAAGAGACATGCATATGTATTAGGAGGGGAGTAAATCATAGTCAATATAATGTCTGACATACTGAATAAGAGAAGCAGATGAAAGCTTAAATATTCATGGAATGAATGCAAACCCCATTATTAATTCAACCACCAGTTCGCCACACATCTAATAATAGTGTTCCGTTATGGTTCCACAAGTATTTTAATGTTATTGTTGGCACATAATCTGTTCACCAGCCGTTCATTTTCGACACTTATATTGCTGGTAAAATAACAGTTATTATGTGTTCAAATCGAGGTTACACGGGAGGTGGAAAAGTTTGCATCTGCACAACTGAACTAAAATATGTGTCATAGAGTGTACTGTATGTACAGGAGTGTTGAATATCCCTGACATGCGATGTGTATGGGAGTAAACCAAATAGAGAAACATTGCAGAGGTATAAGGAGCAAGGAATGCATTCTTTAAAAATAATAAGGGCACATAAAAAGCTGTTTTCTCAGATTTTTCTTTGATAACTGCAAGGGAGAAACCTCTGGAAATTACAACAAAATAATTGTTCAAGCTACCTGCACATCCCCTCTCGTCTGTAAACAGAGTTCAGACTGTGGTCCAGAGCCGATGGTGAGGGGTGAGCTGGCAGAAACAGCAGTGGGCAAAGTCATGAAGTAATGAGACTGAAATGGCGGGGCAGGAATGGGAAAGAGCTGTGTTGGTTGGCCCTGAACTGGCAGGTCATCGACTAATATTAAAGTAATTGCAGTTTATCAACTTGTTCAACACAAAAATCTGCCTTCAGACCAATATATCTGATTTCCAGCTCCTTAACAGAAATAAATAGGCAATCATTTGCACCATTGTTTCAAGAATAAGGTGCCGTGTGTGCTCTCAAATTATAGAATATGAATAGAAAGCAACAACGAGCCCTCAATAAGACATTTGATATTGATTATGTTCAATATATTTCTGTCATGGGCCATGAGAGGAATTGTATTATTATTGAAGAGAACTGCAGTGTATTCGCTGGCTTCATTTTGCTTGTACGTTAAGAAGAGAGAAACTATGGATATCTGACTTCACAGTTAACTTAATAACGTATTTTTTTTATATATTAGCTTTTGATGTTTTTTTGGTTTCAGTTTTGTATTAAAACGTTGTGAATTCAAACAAATTAATTAACATCATAGAGTAACATGTAGCAATCCAACAGTGAGTGTGTAATATTTTCCTCATAATGGTACAACGTTAACACTCAGTCTTTGCATCATGTCTTGAGACTCTCCAGTCTGCCAGTTCTCACAGGTGGTGTAATATTTAAAGCTAATCACTGTAGGTGGAGTATTCATTATACCCCCCCCCGAGAAGCGCCACACGCAGCACAGCTGTGTGATGCAGACCAGCACAAATAGGAGACACCATCAGAGCCAGAGGGAAGCCAGTGAACCTGAGGGAAATATATAAGAACTCTCCACTATGTTCAACAGCTACTGTAGTCACTAAATCTGATTGGCTGCTGTTTTGGTTCTGTGCAGTGTGTTCATTGTCACTGTTAAGCTGTCAACTACTGTTTCATTTAAAAAAGATGCAAATAGAAGAGGTGGGGCCAAGTTGTTGGCTGTAACACCAGAACAATAATCCAAACAATTCTAAAACATCGCACACCAATTATAATCTTAACCTGATGTAATATGTAATTATGTTTTTATTGATCAAACTTAGTATTGCTAATCTGCATCTGCAAACAAAACTAGAAACTAAAGTAAATGTAAACAAGTAAACACATCCTTCTGAATCTTAGTACAGTAGAAGTATAAAGTAGCAGAAAAGTTTCCAACACTGACAGATCCTGGCTTTGATTTACACTCATAGATGAAAACTGTGACCATTTTATTTATTTCAGCACTATAGTATATATCTTGTTGAGAAACTGCAAAGACCTGTCTTTGTATATCATAACAATTCTACAGCCTTTAGGAAATAAGCTAATGATATCATGATGCTAACAGTCTTTTTGAACACGTCCATTTAGTGCTGTCCAATGAGGCTGTAGACTGGACACTACGTGCTTTTTTAGGACTTTATATAGCAGAAATAATAATATGTGCACTGATGAGCAAGGTGATCAAGTGAAATGCTTCCGATCTACACATACGCAGGAGCAGGTATTGTTAAATGCTGGCCTGAAGGAATGTGTAAATGTGCTGAGGGAGTTAACAGTGTTTCCTGCACAGCCAGCAAACACAGTGAATAGAGAGAGAGAGAGAGAGAGAGAAATTAAGAAGTGTTGGTTACTCTCACCTGCCAATCGTCCTTCTGCACGTTTTCATTATGCTCATGCAGATGAATGTGCACAAAACTAATCACCTTCAGCTCCTGCCATTAGCGAGCTCATTGTGGTGGAGAAAGCCTGATATTCAGTCAGCACAATAGCACCCACAATATTACAGGCTACTGCCTCTTATCTGCATAGAAGTGTGTGTGACAGATGGTGGGGCCTAATGTCATTAGATGGGAAGAGTGTGTTTGTGTGTGTGTGTGTGTGTGTGCGTGTGTGTGTGTGTGTGTGTGTGTGTGTGTGTGCATGCGCATTCGCGAGTGTGTGTGTGTGTGTGTGTGTGTGTGTGTGTGTGAGAGATAGGAAGACGGATGACTTTTGATGATCGAGCTGAGAGTGGCTGCGTGGAGGCAAGAGAGTTAAATCAATTAACTGAATTGCCATCAACCTGCTTCCATTCATGAACATCTACTTTTGGAGACTCTACAAACCACAGTGAATGCTGCATTCTGGGAGAGCAGCGTTCCTGTGGAATAATAATGACTATTAAATGTTTTGAGGGTGAGGGGAAGGATTTCAATTCTAGCTGCTGGAGGTCAATGTGAGAAAAGCAGTCTAAATTGAGATATGATTCAGAGATATATAAATCATTACGGTTCAAAGGGTGATTAATTGTGTCTCTTTAAATGATCATTTTATCATTAAAGAAGCTCAAGAAATTATCATAACTGACTGATATGGGAAAAAAAGGCTCAATGGAGCTGTGGCTCTCACAGTGCTGGAAAGACACCTTGGGTTGTTTTTATTTTATTTTATTAATGAGGAATATGCTGCCATGTTATGTCATGGCTAAATGCTGTCCTTTAATCCAACACACTCTCACTCCCTAAGCGTCCAATAGCGACGTTTGGTCAGTGTCCGTGGCGTCCAGTTGTGACGCTCCTAGGCTCCTTCAGCGTCATAAAGGGACGCAAATAGCTTTCAACTGATTGCAATGTATTCCCATCTGCGTCGGGATTTGACGCTCATGGAAGCACGGCATTCGTTTGTGTCGGCTGCCCTTAAAGGTAATGTGAGCATCCATTCCCAGGAGTAAAGGATGGCAGAAGACACTACACTACCCAGAATCCCCAGCTATCGTTTGGACTACACCATGTGCTCTATTTGACAAACCCCGTGATAGTCCTCAAGCTCTGTGATTGGAGAGTGTGCTCCGAGGGTTAAGCCGATTCTCGAACAGCACTTGAAATGGGATGGAACCACGGCAGACTGTCCAAAACTGGATTTGAACGGGTCCACCGCGTCCCCCCTCCCCCACCCCGTCCCCAGAACTACACATGCTGGCTATTCTGTTTCGCAACATGTTCTCTATGGCACGTCTCTACTGGGAGTTGTAGTTTTAAAAGACGTTTTCGTATTTCCCATAATAAGAAGTTGCCAGTATTAAACTGTGTACATCCCTGGAGGTTTAGGGGACAGGAAACACTCACATTTAAAACATAATTGATAAATGGGTGAAAATTGCTTGTGCCCATTATGGGCAGTATTACTATATATACCCACACGCCAGCTAAGGTCAGAAGAGCTTTATTTAACAGCTGGTCTTATGTGTGTGACCCCTGTGATAACATTACATTACATTAATTGATAAGCCTGAAACATGCACTTGTCAAGGTTCAGAGGCACATTTTGCAAATATGGCAGTAGCCATCGATCAGCTTAAGATAAGATATACTTTATTGATCCCAAGTTGGAACATTTGCGTTACATCAGCATGTGTAACAGTTAAATATGCAGTTGTGTTTATTTGAAAATCATTTAGTATAATCACACAAATTCTGTGTTTTATATTCAACAATTCTGTGTTCTTTATTTATTGATTGTTCAATACCTGACAAGGCCGGAGATGAAATATCTACATACATCTTATAAAGGCCCTGACACACCAAGCAGTCACCAGAGGACTAGCCGACGCTGAAGTCGGCTGTTGCCTGGCCGTGTTCTCCTGCGTTTTGGCCATGTGTCGCACGGGAACACACCGCACCGACTTCAGTGCATGAGTGGCAATAACTCTCCTTACCAGCAGGCGGCGGTAGTGTGTATTCGTCATTCAAAAGAGGCAACAACCGGAAGACAGAGAAGAAGAAGAGTATCTTTTCTCCGTAATATCATACAGAGCTGGCCTCTCCTGGATCAAGGTGATGAGCAGGTCTTCGTTTGCATCATTCCAGATCGCCATGATGAGATGAAAATGAATAGCAGTCTGTGTGTGCCTTCTTAAATCGTTTGTTTACGTCCCTCACTTCCGCTTCGCTTCTCATGCACTGATTTGCTAGCTGAACAGCCAATCAGAGTGATTATTTGGTCCGACTGCCAGATCCGATGCATGGCCGATTCAACATGTTGAATCGGCCATGCAACCTGACTACGGCGCCGCGAATGCCCGACAGCCTCTGACGGCCTCTGACTCCCAAAATCGGGTTGGTGTGTCAGGGCCTTTAGAGTATAATACATTATGTATAATATCAGTTAAAATAAGTGCTTCAACATAGTTAGCATTGCTGGAGGTATGCACAAATATTGATAGATGTCTTGTAATGCACTATTGAGGAACCTGCAACCCAAGTTTTTCATTCAGTGCAGAACTTCACCACAGTTGTGTAGGCCTATATGATATGTCAATAAACCTTAGAAAATCTTGAAATCTTGAAAGGGATGTGCAAAATAGTCATTACATACAGTCTTTAATTAACTATTAGTAGAGAATAACGAGTAATGAATATACTTTATAGGGATCGTATTAATATCTAATAATACAAATATTGAAATTCAATAACATGCTTTAACCACCAGGTGTCCCTTTATATCAGCTGTGCACCTTTATGGTGTAAATACAGCCTATCTACCAATTGGATCAAATATAAAAGTGAGCCGAATTAGTGTTGATACTGCAAGGAGACGTATTGTGTGAAAAGAAATGTAAGATGTTGTTTAATGGCTGATATATTTATGATCCACGTCACGTTTTCAGTTCCTCATGTTTGTCTTCTCATCAGGGCTCTATAAATACAGAACTACGGCAGATATGTAATATGTAATGCAGCCGAACCGTGTATTACAATGCCGTTATGTGATGACTTTCAAAGAGAAAAGCAAGCACACTCGGAATAAAGTATTATTATTATTATTTTTTTAAAATGTTTGCGGTCTGTTTCCGGTATTTGTTAATGACGATGTGCTGTGAGATGTGAGACTGGAATTGCACAGGGGGAAAATAACGTAGGCTATCTTTAGATGCGGATTTTGTTAAACTAATATGTTTAGGCTGTGGACCAACACATTGACGGGGAAGGGGGTAGCAATAAAGATAACACCATTAAACAGTTACACAACATAACAGAAATAATATCGATAGCAGCGTCCCTAGCAACCACCTTGGTAACAATGAAAACGTCGCGATTTCCTGAAGTAATCTTCGTAATAACTAGCAAACTAAAGATCATGTACATCCACTGCACACATAATCTGAAATAACAACTCAAATGACATCAAAACGCATTTTAATGGCCAAACTAACTTTAAAATAGGCATTTTACACCAAGAATAAAACGAAGTTCGGCCATGTTTTCTTTTTCTGCAGGGAGAAATTTGAAGATCATGTGACATAGACGCCAGCCATCGGAATGAATGGTGAAAAAAACGGGGTTTGTCCAACAGAGCACATGGTGTAGTCCAAACGATAGCTGGGGATTCTGGGTAGTGTAGTGTCTTCTGCCATCCTTTACTCAGAACAAATATTTGTTTCTCCGAATCGAAGGGGAAAAATACAAAAGCATTGCACACAATTTAAACCAATCAATGTTGTGTAATTAACAAGGATAATCTGGTGTTTTTTAGTTGATGAGTAGTGCAGATATCACTGTAAAATCAATCGACAGTAAGAGGAATACTTACTTCCGGGTGTACAATTCTCCGTTATCCAATGGGAATGGACGCTCACATTGCCTTTAAGGGCAGCCGACATAAACGAATGCCGTGCTTCCATGAGCGTCAATTCCCGACGCAGATGGGAATACATTGCAATCAGTTGAAAGCTATTTGCGTCCCTTTATGACGCTGAAGGAGCCTAGGAGCGTCACAATTGGACGCCACGGACACTGACCAAACGTCGCTATTGGACGCTTAGGGAGTGAGAGTGTGTTGTTTAATCATATACTTGTGATGTTCAGAGTCAGTGAGCTGTGATCGATATGACACTAAAAGAATAACCCTGAGGGTACTGATCAAGAAAACATTAATCAATGATGTTGTTGTCAACGTATGGTTTTAAACAAGCAAAACGTTCAAAGGGCCTGTGTTCAAAACATTTTGACAAAAATGCCATCTGATGTGTCATATACGAAAGCTATGTGGCTGGCTTTGCTGCTACAATATGTGTCTGCGTTTTCGAAACAATTCTACTTGAGAGCAGGAATATAGGAAATAATTTAAGTAATAATGCAAACCACAAAAAAACTCTTGAGATGGAAAAAGGGTCAAGCTCAAGGAGAGATGCATGAAAGATAACAATTCACTTTAAAAATATCCCCATGAAACGGGTTTGCAGTGAGTCAACAGAAAAATGGAGCTAGCCAAACATTTGGTTAGTGTTGCAGGGAATATACCCTCTCTATATGTTTTGTATGTTTTTATTTTAATGCACCAGTGCCTTCGTGGGACTGTGCTGATATATTTTCAGAGGATTAAAGCTTGAGTGTGTTAGGTTGTCTCCACAACTGTGTCAGTGATATTTGCATGTGATGTGATTTGTGTCCTGCGGATGTGCACATGGGTGCGTTCAATACCCACGATAGAGACCCAGCAGGTAGCCTGTTAAAAAAAGTGTTGTTTCTAGGCAGGTGTTAGGGTAAAGATAACAGGGAAAGCAGAAAACATTCCAGTGAAGGTGCCAATTGCTCAGTGCACAGACTGCAGGCTGCAGCATTTTGTATTTTAGTATGTTTGAAGGGGGACTATATTCATGTTGGTACACACATTCTGTGTGGTGAAGAACAACATGTGCACACAAAAAAAAATCCAGAATTGGACTTTAATGATGATTTGACAGGCTTTGCTATCTTTGTCAGTCATACCTGGTTACACTACTAACTTATATTCTCTTTTATTCTCCACCCCACTCCAACAGATGTAACTTGACTTCAATACTGTCACTCTTGATTTAAAAAAAGCCCAGCTGGACTCATCAAGCTCACTTCCTCAATTTCTTTATAGTTTAGCCATCATGAATCCAAAGTGTATTGCTCTCCACAAACATAAAAATGAATATTCCAAAAGCTTTCCATGGTGTTTTCTGATGGACAAAATGAATGTTTGTTGTCTAATGTTAATTTGCCGGGACTTCTTTCTGCGGATTGAGATGCCTGCACTTGGTCCTTTGATCTTCGTTAGCAATGGTCTGTTCTCCTTAGCTGCAGTCTGCTGGCAAAAAACTACAGAACTCTAGAATGTCCAAATTGACCAATAAGAATCGAGTATTCAACCAAGCTGTGTACTAAGTATTATAACTAGAAAATGCATTTCCTGCTGAAAATGTGTGCGAATGCTGTAAACTGTATACATTTGTTGCTGAATTTAGCTGACAATGCAGAAAAAGCTGAATATGTTATTAGCTGAATGGTAGCTGCTTTTAGCTACAGAAACCAAGTAAGTGTGTTGCTGAACTTAGTGGAGAAATGCAGAAAAATTAAAATGATTTGAATCAAAATGGTTACAGCTCAAATGCATTGCAAGGACTTTGTTGAAAACTTGAAAGTAAAATGTTAAACTGGAAGAGTAGGAAAAATAGTGAAGAAGTTTAATATTTAAAAGAAAAGGTGTAACAAAGGTATAAACAACAACATGTAGAGCCTCAATGTCCTGAAATAGCTGAATAATTTAATAGTTGAATGGTTTCTGTAGCTGAAAGTAGGCTGGAGTTAGATATTAAATGTAAGTAGTGAATGAATGTGTATTAAGAAGAGAAAATAAAGTAAACATTCTTTGAAAAGTAGCAGAATATTTTAACTGCAAACTTTTGAACTAAAACCATACTTCACCAATAATGTATAAAATATGTGGAACATGTTGAAGTCAGTATGAAGTCTCCATCAGACAGAAAATAATAGGCTGAGACAGTCTGTTAAACTCCAGTCTGTGTGTTTGAGGTGACGACATTATCAAACACCTGTGTGTGAGCCCAGAGATTAAAGGTTTCCATGGAGATGTGCAGTAATCAGTGAAAGGAGAGCCTTTCCATTGATCTGAATTTGGGAGTTATGGCAGGTTGAAGAAAAAGGTTGAAGGCGAACTTCAAGCTCTCCTCCACTCTAGCTGTGACATCACGCACTCTAAGCCTTAACGAGCTGTGCAATACACACTCATGTTAAAATCTGAAGAAGGCCTCTTTACCAAGCTCCAAACTAAGTGAAATAACTCAAAAAGTGTAAACAATATCAGAAATCTGAATACAAGTTGAATAGCTGAATGTCTTGTGATCATTTTAAAGTTGGAATGAAGTCTGTAGCAAAAAGTTGCATAGCATTCACACTAATAAAAGGGGATTATAAAAAGAGACTAAAGCAGATAGTTGGTTCTAGTATTTTTAGTATAACACAGAAGTATTTCTATTGGTTCCAGGCCGTTGTTATCAATAACAACAGCGTGATTGTATTGATCCTCATGTAAATCAGATTTGGTGGTTCAGTAGGGAAAACACACTAACACCTTCTCTCCTCCTGTCTCTCTCTGTGCCAGGTGATGACCACACACTGCGGATCCTGCTCTACTCACTCATCTTTTTCCTGAGCGTGGTTGGCAACCTGCTGATTATTCTGGTGCTGACGGTCAATAAGCGCATGCGCACCGTGACCAACACCTTCCTGCTGTCGCTTGCTGTCAGTGACCTGATGATGGCCGTCTTCTGCATGCCCTTCACCCTAATCCCCAGCATCCTCAAGAACTTCATCTTTGGAGCAGCCATGTGCAAGATAGTGTCCTACCTAATGGGTGAGAGAAGGGAGGATTGTACTGTATATACTGTAAAAAGGCCCTATTATGCTTATTGGAGTGTCCCCTTTACTGTAGCTTATTCTATAGGTTTTTGTGCAAGTACTGTAAATGGTCTTCAAAGGCTCAAATCCCAAAGTTCCCTCCAGAAGGAGTGCCTCTCGCTCCCTCCCCCTGCCACCTCCATTGGACTCCTTTGTTTACTTCAGCAACACAGTGAAATCGCTATGTGAAACTTGCACTTCTATTGGCTAGCACATGACTAACACATTATACTTGATAGGCTAAGGGGCAGTAATTGGCAACAGGTGAGGGATATAGTTTTGTGTGTAAAGGACATAAAATCTTGACTGAATCTCTGTGTCAAGATTCCTCCTGTGGAGTTAGGGTTTAGCCAATAAAGGAATATGTATGCACTGTCATAATGCAGTTGATTGTGGCTTTTCCATTAGATGTTTCATAAGATGTAATTTATAGAGGAAGCCTAAATTATCCTGATATACTATGTTGCCCAATAATATGTTTTCACTCAGCAAAAATAATAAGGGTTCCCCCCCTTATCAAAATTACACTTTTTTGATAAGGGTCCCCCCTTGTAAAAAATTTAACTTTTTAACATTGATGTAGAAATGGTCTCTCTAGATCAGGGCTATTCAACTTCATTAGCAAGTGGTGCCAAATAGGAAAACCACTGGGGGTTTGTGGGCCACACAATACTTTGTCAAGGAATCACTACAAATAACTCTTGCTTACAGTAGTGTTAATAGATACTAATACATTAAATGAACTAGTCAAGTGCATACCTTTTTTTTTTACTTTAATTACAGAAAGCAATCAGTCCATAAAAAAGAAGGAAAGCTTCGGTTACAAGGCTTGACACAAAAGTGCAAAATGTTGCATCTTTAAAACTAAGGAGACATGAGGTTTTTCCCCCCAACAGTTCCATGTCCACTAATGTACAAAACAAGATGAATATAATAAAACAGTATTCATCACATTAACAGTAAGTAGCCCTGTGTATAATATCCTCAACACTTCCAATCATATATAAGGTGCTTTGAAGACAACACAAGTCCATAAAATGTAATACTAAATGCAAATAGAACATAGTAAAACAATAGCCATCAGACTCACAATAACATTCATATCTTGGAAACATTTTTACAATTTTCGAAACAGTAAGTAGGCTTGTTTGAATGACCATAAAATGAATGACCATAAAAACAGATCTGCATACATACCATGCATCAGACTTCTGTCATGTTTAGCCTGTTTGAGTCGGTGAGAGAAATTACACTGCCTTGATTTAGCTATTTCAGCATAGTTTGGCTCATAAGTGGTAAGAGCAATTCTGAGACACTCATGCAACTTCTCATTCATGGAGCAACGTGCCCTTGTTTTGATGGCATGCATATGAGAAAAGCTAGACTCACAAGTATAGGTAGATCCAAACATTGTCAGTATAAGCAAGGCCAACTTCCTCATTGTTGGCCACTTGACTCCGTTCAAATGATGCTAGCAGTCCCTGTACTTTCCTTCTCCGTTCCTCTGAGCCCACGGGGAAACTGGCAGAAAACGAGCCGTGATTTGAGTTGTAGTGTCGCTTTACGTTGTATTCTTTCATCACGGATATACTTTTGTTGCACAATAAACACACCGGTTTATTACTTGTTGCGGCTGGCAAAGTAAATACATATTTGTCAGTCCATTCATTCTGGAATTATCGATTTTCCGAATCAACTTTACGTTTCTTGGGCTTGGAGAGACATCTTGAAGCTGTTGTTAACTAAAGTACTTTCTCTGTGGCCCGCGAACCTAGTGTGTAACGTGAGTTTGACTGAGCCAATGACAAGTGCGGACACAGTGCTGTTTTTTTTTAATGAGCAGAGCGCGGCAGGCAAAATAATGGATTCAAAATAATTCAAATGAATGGAAAAATCAGCGTTTTTGCCGCATTGTCGGATTTAGTGTGATCAGACATTAGTTTTATTTATGCTATTACACATATGCCATTTTGATTTGCAGGCAACCTCTTGTGGGCCAGAAAAAAGTTCTGAAGGGCCTGATTCGGCCCGTGGGCTGCTAGTTGAATATGCCTGCTCTAGATCAATTGTATTGCACTGTTGCCACAGAGGGTTGTTTCAGATATAATTAGGCTTTTTATGTACACACAAAAAGTGAAGGATCATGATCCCCCTTATTTAAAAAAATGTGCTTTGAAGGTTTAGAGAAGTCAACATGTATTCATTCACTATTCAGAATAATTACCATGCCCAAATGTTTTGAACACATTTGTATTCAGTGTACAGGCAATAAAGAACAGACAGACGGCAGAGACCCATTACATTTAATAAAGAAAACCCACAGACATTCTCTTATAATCAGGACGTCCATGTTTTTTTTCAAAACTATGACTCTCCATGCACTTTTAAGTATGGTAATCCACCATTTCTTCTTGAAACATTTTCGTGAATAACAACAACCATATGTCCAATTATTAGTATACACAGCCTTACAGATGCCAGACGGCTAATTGATTATAATATGCTTTAATGTTACTTTCATTTGACCTCAAATTGCATTGAAAAGATGTCAACTGGCATCCTATAAAAAAGCGTAAGGGGGGGCTACACACTACAACATTGACACCAACTATTGTACTCCTGAAATAAAACTCCATAAAGATGAAGCTACTGTATTGATGTATTTTACTTGTAAACTTATTTGCAACCACCAGGAAACAAGCTGCAGTGGTTCCCAAAGTGGGGGGTGCAGAGACATGACAGGGGGGGTGCGAGAGATCAGGAGGAACAATGGTCATTTAAAAAAAAAAAAAATCATAATTTGAAAATGTATTGATTTGAAAATAATATGATAGTACTATTACGTCTGGGTCTCTGTGTTTCATTAAAGCTTGGCTCTGTGTGTGTGTGGAACGAGCCATTTTGTGTGTGTGTGTGCGTGCGCGAGCGAGAGAGCGCACCGGTACCGGAGATCGTAGTTGTTAGCTTCTGGTGCTAGCGAGCTACGCTAACGGAACAAAGTGGAGGAGAGTCCTCTCCTGTCAGACTGAGAGGTTCAGTGAACTAAAGGACTCTGAGTGTTTAGATAGTTAACTTTAGTCTAAGTTATCTCAGTGGGTCTCAAACGTTTTGGTCACCATTAATGTAAACAATTATTTCCGAAGCACAAGTTTATATGATCATTATAAAAAAAGGGAATAAATGAAAAACAGGTATGAAATACTATATGACTATATGAAAGTTTAAAAGGGTGATTTGTAAAATATCCATAAAGAAAAAGTAAATGTGGTTACAGTTCTGTTTCATATTGGTGTTGAGAGATGTATCCATAGATCTCTTCATTTTGCTCTCAAAGTGCACCAGATTGAGGCTTTTAACTTCAATATTTAAAAATACACACTGAGCCTGACTATTTGTGTTGGGGGGGCCCGACTTATTTTTTTCTCCAAAGGGGGGGCCTGACAGAAAAAGTTTGAGAACCACTGTGTTTGTGGGAGGTTCATGGGTGAGTTTGAGTAAGGAAAGGGTATATTTATCCTAGTCTGCATCAAGGAAAATATCCATTCTGGAAAAGTCAGAGAAAAATAACATTTATATAACATAATAAAAAAATTAAAAAAAACGTTTTGCCAACCGTGAAAGACAAGAAATCTGAGATTACATAGAACATATTGGATTAAACTAAAGTAAGAAGATGGCATGTTAATGTTGGAAAGATAACTATCGTGCATTGAGAAAAAGTGACTGACTGTTGGCTGATTGATCTTCATTGGGATCTGGCTCGCGCATACACACAGATACACACAGATACACACACACACACACACACACACACACACACACACACACACACACACACACACACACACACACACACACACACACACACACACACACACACACACACACACACACACACACACACACACACACACACACACACCACACACACACACACACACACACACACACACACACACACACACACACACACACACACACACACACACACACACAGTCTGTATTCTTGTTGAGAACATGGATAAAGAGTAATTTCCCGTCTTGTCCTGTCAGGAGGGATGTCCGATAATATCTGTGGCACAGGCCAACATGATTTCTCCTATCAAGACTCAGATAACCATCCCCGCCGTACGTTATATTCATTTGCAGGCTCATCTCCACAGAGCACCACATTTTGTTCTCCGTTGTGATCGCAGATATTACATTCAAACATCAACAAACTTGTTTTTCTGACTTTCATATTGCGGGCCCAAGCTCTGTTCTGAGCACAGAGCTTTTCATTCATCAAAAGTAAAGATAGCTTGTATTTGTTTACTTACTTTTAAAGGTCCCCTATTATACTCTTTTTCATCAATATATTATAGTTCTCAGTTATATACAAAACATATCTCTGAAGTGTTTGGCTCAAAATACCAAACAGATCATGCATTGTAGCATGCAATAAACCCCTCTGTTTTAGCTCTCTATCAAAAGTGATTCTGTGTCTGTTGGAAATAAGGAGCCACTCCCCACGCCCAGGGCCGCCTTAATGCACGGGCTGACCTGGGCTGAAGCCCAGGGGCCTACGGAGATCAGGGGCCTATCATGAGCCAATACAAATTTGTATTTCTGATGTTTTTAATTTTGTTTTAAATAAACAAAGTCTTGGCTTTCAGAATATGAAACTTTTATTTCCAAAATCACACGATAAATACATTTGAAGCTTGTAAAGGGAAGAAGACAGCTCTCCCTCGCACTCTGCTGTTCTGCTGTTCCCCCCCCTCCGCTGAAATTATGAATGTAAGGCGTATAGTAATCATAGATAACACGGCAGGGTCCGTTACAGTTTGTTTTCATCTGATTTCAAATAAACAAAGTCTTGGCTTTCAGAATATTAAACTTGTTTCGGCAAATTCAGATGATAAATACAACTTTGAAGTTTCGGCATAATTACAAGTGGAGAACGGAGTAACTTGACGTCACAGCAGGCATAACAACAGCGTGTGTTTCTCCGGGAAACAAACACAATACACACAAACGCAAAAATACACAAACACACACACGTATACACACACACTCCCCCAGACCAGTAATCCAAACGAAAATATCTTCCCTCCGTAGTATTTTGATCATTTACTCCGCTAATCAATCAGATCGATGGATTCCAGAGATTTTTCTCAAACATGATGACTCCGAAACAGTCAGTGGGCACCACTTAACAGCCAATCAGAATGAGAATATGTTTCACATGTGACGTATTCAAATTGCGAGTGATTGAGTGACAGATGAAGGTTGTTTAGGAGAAAAAGTTTGAGAAGAAAAAGTTTGAGAGTGGCGCTCGGGAAAGGAAATTCTTGAGGGAAAAGTAATTTGGAGACAAGCAGCTATTATAAAAAATGCCGAAGCTTGCAGGTTATTTTAAACCTGTAGGCCAGCATGAGGAGGAAGGACAGATGAGTTCTGTACCGAGCGGCCGCGGGGCCTCGGAGCCAAGTAGGCCGTCTGGTTCTGATAGCGATGGAGTAGCGGGAGAGGGAAAACAGACAGGAGGGACATTATCTGTTGGAGGAGATGGGAGGATGACGAGGACTTGCTACGTGGAGGGGAGCCAACGGCAACCGGACAAATACATGAGGGAGGCCCGATACGTCACTCATCTGGAGGAGAGAACCAGGCGCGCGTAGAGCAGAGTGGAGAAGTGCGATCACAGAGCCTGCCGAGGCTATAAATGGCTTTGATTTGTTGTTCAAATACGGGGCCTACAAAACCATCAGCTCCAGGGCCTGATGGCAGGTTAAGGCGGGCTTGCCCACGCCCCTCTGCGAGATATTTGGTTAAAAAGAACACAATGGTGCTCTAGGAGGAGATTCAGGTGATAAAGCAAAAAAAACGTATGACATCACAAAGTGGCCAAAATCTGATCAGCTCATTTTCAGACAGGTTTTTATATAAATGGATCAGGACAAAAAGAGAGAGTATCTTTTTTCCTGTAACTTTCAGAATCTCTTTCCACAGAGGGGAAACATATTTATGTATAAAAGACATGAAAAAGTGGATTCTGCACAATAGGTGACCTTTAAACAATCTGTTTTGCTTACAGGAATATCTGTGAGCATCTCCACATTTAGCCTGATTGCCATAGCTATCGAGCGCTACAGTGCCATCTGTAACCCTCTGAAGTCGAGGGTGTGGCAGACCCGCTCCCATGCCTATCGGGTGATCGCTGCGACCTGGGTGCTAGCCTTGGTCATCATGATCCCCTATCCAGTCATCAGCAACTTGGACTCTTTTCAGCGTACTGACAACACCACTGCTCACAAGTGCCGCCTCAAGTGGCCCCTCGCTACCGCGGAGCAGGCCTGGTGAGTGTAACTAGAGATATGCACAAGCTATATTGATTTTTCTTTAAGCATCATCACTTACATTTCCATAGTAATCGGAAACACAACAGGACATAATATGCAACTTCACATGAAACTTCAAAGCTCAGATCATCCATCATGCTTGCCATCCGGACAATGTTCCGTTTTGTTTCATATAAACTGTTGATAATCTGTGTCTGAAATGTATTTTGTTTTACTTTTGTGCGTCTGTGTGTGTGTGTACTTTCAACGAAGCAGGTTACCCTGAAACACCTCATTTACTTTCATGTTTTAGCAGCTTTTAGTATCCGTCCACTGGGTGTTCTTTCTGGAAACATTAGAGCAGATGAGGAGAGCAGAAGGATGTTTTAATGAAAAATTAGGATGGAACAGGCTTTAGGGTTATTTCAGAGAACTGTGTGTTTTTGTGCACAGCTGAAACATTTTCAATTATGTCTTTATTTTAGCTTGGGTTTATATATTTGTGTATTAATGCCAGACCCAGTAAGTGTATCACCATACGATTTTGATCCACAGAGGATAACACAATTAGTCATTTTGATACATTTACAGCTTTTCTAACGGTCTCGCACAAATTCCAGAAGACTTACCATCTGGATAGAGAATGCTTTGTTTGTTTGTAATTTATATAATTATTTTTGGGGCGCAATATATGCCTTTTATTTGAAAGAGAGAGAGAGAGAGAGAGAGAGAGAGAGAGAGAGAGAGAGAGAGAGAGAGAGAGAGAGAGAGAGAGAGAGAGAGAGAGAGAGAGAGAGAGAGTCCCTGTTTAGGGTGTGGTTCATGATTGGCATTTTAGCCCATGAAAAATATTTGTACCTGTTACCCAAGATGCAACCTGGCTATTTTCGATCCAGACACACTGGAAATTAAATATTGTGCAATGCAATACAAAATATGAATGTGTTTTTTGTGAGAAAATTCTAAAGATAATAACACTGTAAATATATTGTAATTTAAAGTCTTACAAGCTTAGCAAGGTAAGCTTATTGAAAGCATATACTTGTGCTAAGTATTAGATGAATGAAAAGTTACATGTAATGTCGTTTCTGACATCAGGAAAACAGCCAAATATTATCTGAATATCCAATATTTTTATTTACAGATAGAGATTATACAGTTAGAGATTAAAGGGTAGAAAACTGTGGCTACATGAAAGCCTGAATAATGCACATCTTAACCCCTCTCTTGTGTCTTTTAGGTACATTCTGCTGCTGCTTGTGCTGTTTGCAATCCCAGGGCTGGTGATGATTGTAGCCTATGGATTGATCTCTAGGGAACTTTACAGAGGCATCCAGTTTGAGATGGGCCACAAAAAAGACTCTACTGGTGAGTCCATGCACACTAAACGTAGAGACAACACACACAATTGTAGGGTACAGCTTAAATGAGGGCTATCAAGTTCACAGCGCTTCACAGTGTGCTATATGTGCAATATATATATATATACCATTAATAACTGTGTAATTTATAACTGGCTGCTAATCCTTAGAACCGTTACAAGGTGTGTTTTTTTTGCATTTTGTATCTTGTAAATTGTGTAACTTGCTGCAGTTAAATACCATCATGTGCAATATGTGCCACATGTGCAATATGTGCAATATGTGCCATATGTGCAATATATACATTACATTATATACATAAGCCATTAATAACTGTGTACTATATTATACCTGGCTGCTAAATTCTAAGAACTGTTACAGGATTTGTATTTTAGAAAGTATTTTTTCTTTTACTTTTCTTTTTTTATATTATATCATAACTTAGTACTTTTTTTCGTAACATAAGTAACATTAAGCTGTCTGTAGCTCTTTCCTGCTGTAAAGATGCAAATGTCCCCTCTGTGGGACTAATAAAGGTATTCTGATTCTGATTCTGACAGGCAACAGTCAATGAATAACATTGACCCCAAAAATACAGCATTGAGTAAAAACAGCGAACTCCAGAAGTATGACCTTATCTTTCAGCTAGGTGACGCAAAGACAAACGGGTAGTTGGGACAGAAAGATAGACAGACAGAAATTATAGACAAATGTAAGCCTGTTAATTTGCATGCATGGATTCACAACCTAAAATGTTTTTGTTTCTCAAACCGAAATTACAACCAGTTATTGTCCTACATGTAGAGAGATGACTTAAAAAAAGAATGATGAGAAACATTTTCAACAAAGAAGTCAATCCATGTGAACTGATATGATGCCATGTGTTCACCCTTTCTCAGAGGAAAGAAAGGATGTAGAAGGACGGGAGCAGAAAGATTTTTCAAGCTGTTGGAAAATAAGACTTGGACTTCATAAAAATGCGAAGGTGACCCATGCAGGTACAGCACTCCGGTTCTTTTCTCTACTACATTTTGTAATGAAAAAACAAAACAAATCACAGAACCAGCCAACTTGTTAATCCATATCCTATCATTGGCAATATCTCAACACACTTGACAAAAACAAGGCACTGACAACAACACTCACAGCTTTCTTCTGACCTCTAAAGATGTATAGAGGAAATACAGTTTTTCTTAAAAAGCTGACGTTTTGATTGCAATGTAATTTATACATAATAGCAACCAGAAGATAATATTTTTTTTCTATTCATGTGAACGATGAGCATTTTATTTTAATCACAACAATTTCATTACTGCTACAATCATTGTAATGTGTGCAGGTTAAGTGGAACATAACCTTTTGTGAGCATATGAGAGTGTGTCTCGGGTGAAAGCAGCAGGGAGTGAATTTGCCGGTGCTTCATTAGAGGATGGATTGGCTGGCAGCTGCGGGCCTGGACATCACCATCTGTTTGGTCTCACAGAGGAAAAAAGGGGGAAGAAGGATTAAGAATTTCTAAAAATAACCTTTTGGAAAATGTGAGAGTGGTTTATACCTTAATAGTTCTTGTGAGTACTTGCTTCCCTTGTGTATCTATTAAGCTGAGCAGCTGCTATTTGAAGAGCTGTGATTGACCTTAGACTAGCCATACAGATGGGTGCATATGTTATCGCAGAGCCAGACTGTAGGTCACACGGTTCCTCTGGTCGATTTCTAACAGGTGAGTATGTGGGTGGGAAAGGTCAGGTGATGGGAAAGGTGAAAAAGGGGTAATTGAAGGTGAGGGAGTGGCTGGATCTGGGAGTCTACCTAGTAAAGTAAAATAAATAGTTTATACATACAATACAGAAGTGTATGTACTTGCTACATTCAGTTTAAACAACCTTTTTTGCTCTGCTCTCCCATACAGATGTGAAGAATGGACTGACCTCTGCTGTGTCCACCGGTAGGGATGATGGAGATGGTTGCTACGTTAATGTCGTCCAGCGGCCACCCTCTATGGAGATGTCCACCATGGCTACAACTGTCAGGGCAAACAAGGCCGAAAGACCACGCAGCAACACCTCTGAAGCCAAGCTGGAGGCCAAGAAGCGAGTCATCCGCATGCTGGTGGTCATTGTTGTCCTTTTCTTTCTCTGCTGGATGCCGCTGTTCTGTGTCAACACCTGGAAAGCGTTCGATAAAGTCTCGGCCAGACATGCCCTCACAGGCGCTCCCATCGCTTTCATCCATTTGTTGGGTTACACTTCTGCCTGCGTCAACCCCATTATTTACTGCTTCATGAACACACGTTTCCGAAAAGCTCTGCGAGCCACGTTCTCGTGCTGCGCTGCACCTTGCCATCGCCGCCGCCGCCATGGGCTACGGGACAACGAGGAGGACGTTATGGCAACCGGGGCATCCATGTCAAAGTTTAGTTACACTACAGTCAGCACCATGGGAACCTGCTGAGGCAGATCGATGAAGCCACAATCCAGAGGAGACAGTTACTACGGCAACACAGTACCCTGCTTCCTGTGTGTTTAGGAGAATTCTGCGCAGAAGACATAACATGGAAAAAACAGGCCATATAGATATCATTATAGAAGCATCAATCATGAATGAGAGTAAAGTTATATATGTATACAGTATAAGTTACACAAAGATGATTTACCCAGTCCAACCTACATAGCTATGTTTAAAAAAGCACACAAAAATGGAGTACAGTTATGTCTTGTTGGACTGGACCAAGGCAAATGATTTGCTTAGATGTTTACGGTGGGACGTGTGTGTGTGAGAGTGTAGGTGTGTATGTGTGTGTGGTGGGCTGTATGATATGCTCTGGTGGCAGCTTGACAACTTGTAATGTGTGAAGCTATAAAAATAGGAAGGCATGGTGCTATGTCAATTTGATATAGTGTTTATGTATACTTTGCTGTTAGTTGTTTATCCGAGTTTATGATAGTAATGCAATTGCCTTGTTGACTAAGTGCCTGGTTCTAAATACTATGTTAAATCTGTCTACAGTTGATGAGTCTCACTCATCACTGGCACCATAACAGGCGGATTGAAACTTAGATGGTTGTGGAAGTTGAGTTTAAAGACTCAAAGTGAAAATCCTCATAGGAAGTTTTCTCTCCTAATGGGACCTGATATATCAGTGTGTTGTCAGCTACATGGTTCCACAGGTGAAGAAAATACTTGTATAGGTGGTATAAAGATCTAAGATAGGCAGTGGTGATGCCTTGCGTAGTGGTTGTAATCTGTATGCTAGCCAACTTTGTATTTGTTCTTATTTTTAGTGCCGGTTTTGTGTGCTGCAATGTTAGTTAGTAATGTATGTCATTGCAGTTTTACATGGTAGCAAATATGAGAAAGTGGACTTGACTCTTGTTGACTTGAACTGTGTTTATTTTTCATGTGAGGGAATTTAGTTTGAGGGTAGTACATATTACCTACTGTATCACTTTGTGGAGAACGTTGAAATATTGGTCAGAGTACAAGAGAATATACTGGATAATGGTATTGAAAAAAATATTTAAAACAAATGAAAACTTTGATGAAGTCACCAGGAGCAGGCTCTGCGTTTTAGAAACAGTAAATGGTACTAATAGGATTGTATAAGTTACTATATTCATGCTGTAGGACAATATGAAAGGGGGTTTTTATATTAACAATGTTCACTGCAGCCTTACAGTAATTGAGGGTAAAGCCAGATAAGTTCATTGAGAATCCAGAAACGTGCAGTCCCTGTGAACAGCAGGCAAAGGCGACAAAATGGCAGCCAGGTTTCAGAGGTCTCTTTTCTTCGTGCCCTGTGTGGCGTGTCTGACTCTGTCTCCCCTGCTCACCTCACAGTAATTGTGTTACAACCCGAACCCTGCCAGGCTGAGTGCACCAAAGCACAATGCTGTCAGCCTCTCAACTACTAATAGATGAATGGCTTGCCTTACTGAGCATTTTTTGTATATTCTAGATTGACCTTCAGCTTTTGTGGTTTATTGTGTGCACATTTCCCTTTGTGTTTAACATATACATCATAGTGAAGTATTTTTTAGTAGACTCAACTACAGAGAGACATACTCTAATCAGCCAAAACCTCAATCTGTATAATGTAAAACACAGCAGAATAAAGCTAATTGACAAACTTAGATAGAGACAATAACATATTAGCCTTCTGTGCTAATCATTTAATATCTGCCGTTCCTTCTCCTCTTGCTTTATACTGAGACAACTTTACCATCACATGTCTCCAGTGTCAAGCTTATGTTAAGTGATGAGTGACAGCCAGAAGATAATATATACCTTCCCTTTGTCTCACTGTGCAGACCCAGGCCCGATCATCTTTAAACACAAGAGGCACTCATTCATTAGCTGATCTCATTGTCTCTGGGCTTGATGGGCCTGTGTTGAAAAGCCTTTGTATGAAGGGCTTATGAATCAAACTGTAAATATGAACCGACAGTGAAAACAAGTGAGATCTTTTGTGCTCTGTAATTTCTATGTTCTGATCACAATGTCCTCCTGTGAAATCAGAACATTTTAATTTGTCACAGTGATTGAAGTTCCCTTGCAGTAAAAAGGCAGACAGGAAGTCATTGTGTGTCTGCTACAGTAGTTGCTTTTCTAGGAAACACCGGCATTTGTTGTTGTTTATCAGTGACAGTTGGAAAGTATTTTTTATTTTGCAGAGTGCCAGAAGAAGCTGATTTCCCTGCAGTGTCATAGAGGCTGTTAGACGTTATGACTTGCTCCGCAATCCTCACCACATCATCCAGTTGCCACAAACACACACACCTACAAAGAGTACTCCAGCTTGAACTGGTTATTATGCACTAGCTCCCGACCAATTACACGCATGTGCCAATAATTATTATTCCTACGGGCGCCATGGTTTAAAAACTGCAAAAGGTAAAACATTTTCTATTGACAAAACACAGAGAATACCTGCCCATCACTGGAGCTTCCCTCACAAAGAGGTTTTGGATCATATTTGTTTGCCTTTACAGCCCATAATCCTGCACTTATCAACAAAGAACAGCTGGTAGCTGTTTTCCTAAAATAACAATACTTTAGCAAACAGACAAAGTTAGTGTTTATTTGGTGAACATAGAGGAGAATATAGGCGCTTAAGATATTTGCAGATATTTCCCTCAGGAGTTGATGGAGACCAAAACCAAGCTATGAGGAAAGCAAATATTGGACCTATAGGTGACTACAAAAATAACTCCCAATGAATGCTAATGTTGCTCTGTTTCTGCTCGATGTCTATAAGCCAGCTGCTTGTTACCCATATCAACTTTTTAAGATGATACTATATCAATGTTTTATTTGCAGCTTGTTCCCCTTTAGCTCAAAACAATGATTACTGAAGATTTAAAGTTACGTTTGAAATACTACAGACATGTGAGCTATCGCAAAAGCTGGACAAATGAAAATGTGGTTTTGTTGGCCGACTATTATCAAGAATCCTTCTCACGTTCACACGAGTAATCAATCATGTTCAGACAAGGTAGCCTTTATAAACTGACAAGCACTTACTCTTGTTTGTGATTATTATGCACCTGCTGCAGTTTAAACTACCCTTTCCTCTTCACAAAGACTACATCAAGCTGTTATTGGTTATGTTGATTGATATTTGTCCCTTTACCACCCTGCTCTCTTCTCTGTTAGCTTCCTATCACCAGGCTTGAGGATGGCATTTCTTAAATTTAGCTTTATGTATTCCCATTTCCCAGTGTCTGTTAGGCTGTCAGGCGCTTTATTGGATTCTCTGAAGCTCTCACCACTGTTTGGATTTCAGAGTACCTTTATGAGCAAAGCTGTGCCTCCAAATAAAAGTGTAACCATTTGTTACAATAAATATTCCTTTGTTCTTTGACACAAGTGTCCCTGACATGGAGTGGCTGCACTCTGGAGGAGAGCTGCTCATGGATGATAAGGGCGTCCACAGGTGTTGCAGAGAGAGCCTCTGGGACAGAAGTGTTGGCAGGGTCATAATTGATTAATGTGAGCAAAGCTGATATTTGAGGAGCACAATTGCTTAAATTGGCTGCACAGGCAGGTGTATTCAGGACACATCCACTCAGCAGTGGTAACATGAGGAATGAAGAAGTTTGGTCAGAATTGCAAATATCCCTCTGAACTGAATTGTTTCTGTTGGTATTAGATTCAGCTTGTTTCCATTAAACTGAAGGTTTTTGTTAATGAAGTTACTTTTGCAGTAGCAGATCTCTTCTCAGAGAAACTGGGATTACAACACACAGAGGCAATGTGACTTAATGTTCTGCTCAGGGCTCCATTACCCCTCTATATGTTTACATAGCACAGTTTTTTGCTGCTTTATTTATTTTATGAATGTTATAAATTGGACCTTTAAAGTTGTGTCCAGTGCAACCAGTAGAGCAGAGGTACTGTAGGATTGATCCTAAAAAAAAGTGTGCTTATGGTATTTTGTTTTATAACATCATACAGTAATACTATTAATAATTATTATCAACTAAAAAAGAAAGCACTAAAAGTAGAAGGCCATTTTTCAAGATGGCCACAATATTAGCTTATAGAGCAGGACGTAGCTTTGTTAATATTGTACTTTTGTGGTGCATCATTTACGAACACATTTTCAATTATTCGAATTACCATAGCCACACAGCCCAAAAAGTGTCTGGAGACCCAGGATAGTTTCCAGCTTTGCATGGAAGGTAAGCCGTGCTCTTTGGAAATTAATTGTACACATTTATTTGTGAAATAAGAAGCTCAGTTCTGGAAAAACAAAGGTTTAATTTTCCAATGTGTGCACCATAACACAATGCTGCCTTTTTCTAAGCCTGTCAAAAAGGTCTTTGTTGATGTCGAGTCCATGAGATGGGGAGAATTGACAGCTCTCATTCACATGTGCAGCAAGTTGCTCCGTGAGTTATGTTTTTTAATAAAGTCTTCAGGGTTGTATCTTAAGAAATATGTGTCATTCATTTCAGCCATCATGTCAATAAGAGTGAGAGCAGGAATAATATCGTGGAACATAATGATGAGGATTTTAGATAGTGTCGTCTGGGTATTCTTTCATTAGTGAGGATGTTTACCGTTTCCGGGGCGGATTTAGGATTAGTGCAGCCGTCATCCTGTGAATGTCAGCGACAATATGTGGAGACACAAGTCTTGTTCAGCAACATGCAAATATATATTGTACCTGCTCAGCTGTATCCTTATTGATATACACAGTACAGTATAGTATCTTAATAGTACATAAATAAGGTGTTACAATATGAAACTAATTACTCTCTTGTGTATGTGTGTGTTTTGCGAAGAGAAGACCTAATCTTGTGTTTCAGTGATCTGTCATGTTCCCAAAGCAGATTGTTTAGGCCACAGGCTAACTTGGGATGAACATGGATGAAGGGTTAGAGAAGCATACAAGGGTGAATTTTAGATCTGCTTCAATGGCCACAGTTGCCAGGTCACCATTGCCTTAAGTGTGTTTTGAGTCTACTGTATGTGTATGTCTGTGTGTGTATGTCCTTCATGCATTTACTGTGCGCATACATGAGTCACTGTTTTTTGAGGGGAAACGAGAGCTGCAGATGAATGCATTTGGCAGCCTTGTTTCCTCTTCTATGGAAAAGACATGAGCTTAGAGGGACAATTGTCCTTCCTGAAACAGTGACAACTTTGAGAAAACAATCTGTGGAAAAAAAGTAGATTTGGTTCTCTTGGCTACTGTCTGTTATCTTGACATGTGTTTTTGTGCTGCTATGACGCTAAAAAGGCCTTTAATGTTGACTTGTTCTTTGGAATGTGTAGTTTTCCATTCTGGTTTATGCTCTGGATGGAGGAGGTTCAACAGGTCTGCCTCCCTTATGACAGTGCAGATTTATTGCTATTATGATTGTCATTACAGACATTATTTGTTTTTTCTGACAGAAGGGATTTGCTATCTCTCGGTGTGAGGATCATCTGGATAGCATTTGTATATTCTAAGTATGGAAAAAGTGTGTGTGTGTGCGTTCGTCAACGTAGGAGCCAGCATTATAAAGTGGAGGTAAATGTTTTGCCATTTGTTACAAGTGATCTTAGATATTTAATGCTGGCTGCTGTATATCCCAAAAAAAATCAAACCAGTAATCCTCATGCCGGGCTGATGCACATTTAATCTTTTTCTGGTCTGTCTCTGTGTCTTTGTCTCTCTCAGGCACAGACACACAGTTATACATACATATTTACAACTGGGTGACTATCCATCTGGTAGGACTTTGCTTTTTTCTCTGTCCTGTTGTGTAATTCTAATAAAGTCTCTATGTAAAATATCTTCATGTTTTCTATGACATTCTCGTGGAAATGTCTTTCCCTGTGCATTGGATGCTTCTCATACATTTGAAACAACTTTTTGCTTACCATTTAAGTGGGAACAACAAATTCATTAGTCTTTATCTGTTTGGTTCAGCTCCTGTGAGCAGCAGAGCCATGCAGAAACTAGAAGGTGAAGTTCACAGGCTCATTACCTTGCTTAGTTGGTGGTTCTGCTTAAAGTGCTCTTAATATATTCAAAAATCAGAGGTGGGAGTAAGTCCTACATGTGCAAGTCATGAGCAAGTCTCAAGTCTTGACCTACAAGTATCAAGCAAGTCCCAAGTCACTGTGGTGAGAGTCAAGCAAGTCAAGTCAAGTCATTGCTCAGGTCAAGCAAGTCAAGTCAAGTCATACACAATTCTGATGAATAAGCCCAGTTTCCGCATTTAAATCAGTTAAAAAACAGTGGTTATGAAAATGGATTCAACCCACACTATGATCTTCATTACATACACAGTTAATCATTTGAAATCTAATTTAGACCGATGACAATCATATTAGATTCATATTAACCCTAGCACTGCAGACAATATAGCTAGGACTCAAAAAGTATGTTCAAAAAGGCAGAACTCCAGGTACGAAAATCATACACAGGGATGCAAACACAGGTATGGTGAAAAAAGAGAGAACTATTCGAAGCAGAACAAAAACAGCGTCAAATATACCATCTGACAAAGGCCTGCGCTATAATGCTTCAATTAACTGGCTATTCTTTATAATATACTCTGATCAATAGGAGACAGAGATGTTAAGTAAATCAAGGGTTTTTATTATTATTTACAGCAGGGGTGGGGAACTTAACGTGAAGAGACGTTACGCTCGTGTTGTGTTCAAGGAACCTGTCATTGGCCAGGAAAAACAGGCACTCCCTTGTTTAATTATTTTGCGGTCGAGATTTCTTCTTCTTTTTTGAAGTGAGAAGTTGTCCGTCAGTCGGACTGACGGACGGACCCCCCCCCCAAACGGAAACTCTTCGGTTCTCCACGAATTACACGAGTCACCCAAATCAGCGTTAAAAAAGCGGGAGGCGCCGAAAAGCGACTAATTTGCATTTGCCATTACACATATTTAATTTAAATGTCTGTTAACACTAGAACCGCCAACAGCTTCAGCGCCTACATAGATATCATTTTCAAATCATTTAATTTGTTCCTCTTCATAATTTCCTTATAAACTAAGTAGGACGATTTAAAACTCACTTAATTGGGTTAATTTAGAAATTGCTTCAGTTTATCATCATCATTAGATCAAAAAGTTCAGATTCATTTTACAATAAATCAAGGAATGATGCACTTCTACAAACAAAAACAACATAATTAAAACATTTAAACAAACTACTAAAAGTAGATGAACTACATTATTCAAAAGTTTACAGTAACTTCTGATAATAACACAGGGGAAATAAATGAGGCATCTCTTTTTCTATCTCTCTTTTTCTCTCTCTCTCTCTCTCTCCCTTGGCGGTTCTAGTGTTCATTTACCGTTTTGTCTTCTCTTTGCTTAATCGATTTGAAACCAAGTCTAACGTAGCTTAAATTTAACGTTAGCTTTCTAGCTAACACAACACATGCACGCACCTTTCTCTGTGGGGTTTTTGTAGTGACGAATGAAGTTGGATGTTGTGTGGTGGTCGTGTCACTGATCTTTATGCTGCAGACCCTGCATACCGCTGTTCTCTTCTTATTACCGTCATCGACAAAATAATCCTTGAATCCAAAATTCACTATTGTGGGGTAAAGCTAGCTGCTGCAGTGTTAACTGACACTCCTGCCTTCTAGTGGGTTGCCAGGTTATAATCACGTTTTTTGAAAAAACTAAACGTAATATCTCACTACAAAAACAAACGCAAATATTTAATTTTAAACAGTTAAGTCCTTTCAAGTCATCTATCTCAAGCTTAAATCAAGTCTCAAGTCATGAATACCAAGTCAAAGTCAAGTCAAGTCTTTTATCAATGTTAGTCAAGCAAGTCTCAAGTCAAAAAATATGCGACTCGAGTCTGACTCCAGTCAAGTCATGTGACTCGAGTGACTCATGTGACCTCTGTCAAAAATAAATTTAATGTTTGCATAAAGCTACTCTTTACAAAGCCCCATAAAGCTGTTCAAAGCACTTCATTCATTAGGGCTGTCAAAGTAAATGCGATAATAACCTGCTGACATTTGTTTTGACATTTTTTTTTGGTTGAAACATAAACGCATAGGCTACTGTGTTAAAAAGCCACCAATTATTTTTCCCCTGATAAAGCTACATTGTAAACAACAAATTTGCCCGAGAGCCTGCCATTAATCTATCCCCTCCGCCACTGGAACATTATGGGATTAGTTTTGTATCATAAAGATAAAGCAACACTTTCTCAGAATAAAGCAAAACTATGAGTTTAAAAGAGAGAAAAAACTGAGTCAAGCAAAATAAAATAAATTTCAAAAATAAAACTATAAGTTGCAAACAAATCATTTGTGTAATCATGTAAACTATAAGTCTTTTTTCTTTGTTTTTTTGTTTGCAGTTCTTGTTTCTTCTTTCTCAATGATCAGACTTTTGCTCTCAGCTTTCTCTTTTGCGCTCCCTGATTTTTTGTTTGAGATTCTGACACAAACATCCCAGGTGGGCGGGACTTTCAGGGGTGCGTCCCCATTGGCTACTCAGTTTTTGAGTGACAGCCCAGTCCTCCAACGATTGTACAGTGCAGGAAGCTGCGGTGCGGTAGCTGAGCTTGGATAGAACACCCCCAGAAGAACCAGCATTTCAATTATTATAATACTACAAGTGAAAATATATGCAAGTATTGATCATTTGTGTTGTTTGTGCTGTACTATACGGTCTGTTTCTTTAGTGTGGTAAGTGAGAAGTAAAGCTGTGCTATGAAAGTTAGCTTTTGCTACCTTTAGATCCATAACAATGCAAGCTAAGTAGCCTAACAGTTAGCTACATAGCTAGCAGTGAGTGAGCGTTCAGACACCGGCGCACACACTCAAATGGACTCGTGTGCCTGACTCTACCAACAGGCTTTCATGATTCTGTTTAGATATGCAAGTATAAGCCATGATAGCTTATTTTATTAATACGCTAATTTGATATGAAAATCAATAGAGGCTGACTTAACTTTGTAGGAAAACCTACCGTCCATGACTGCCCCTGAGCTGTGTTTCATTTGTTAACTTCATATTTTTCTTTTCCTAAAACATTTATTTTCCTCTCATATTAACAGTGTGGATCATTGAGACAGCGTGGTGTCCAGAGTATTATCCCGTTTCCCCACTTCCTCTGAGGGGACAGCACGGAGGGGGGGCATGAAGAAAGAGCTGCACCATCTTCATCCACGCTGGGCGTTGTTGTTA
The DNA here is from genome assembly GCF_902827115.2 of Pseudochaenichthys georgianus. Taxonomy (NCBI): domain Eukaryota; kingdom Metazoa; phylum Chordata; class Actinopteri; order Perciformes; family Channichthyidae; genus Pseudochaenichthys; species Pseudochaenichthys georgianus. The sequence goes on along the minus strand of NC_047523.1, from coordinate 26,086,225 downwards.
TCACTAGCTCAGTGTCATTTCATTTGACCAAATATCTTTACATATATGTAAAGGAGGGGGGAGGGGTAATACTTTAAGGAGAGGGGAAGGGTTCTTTTAAATCAGGTGGAGAGCAAAACTGGGCAATCAAGGAGCCAACTACTAAGTTTAAAACACAATAATTTATTCAGTAGAACATAACATTTTTACTAAGAAAACTATAATCAGAGCTGTCTAAAATATAATCTCAGTAAAAAGATAGTCTAAAACTATGTTAAAATACAATTAAACGTAGTTAAAACAATACAAAGAATTCAAATGTTAAAAGGGTTAAAAGTCTTTTCTCAAAACCAGTCTTTCCAGGGCTGTAAAGGTGCTCCGTCGACCCTTTCTCGGACTGCCGTGTCTTTTAATCCCTTTGTTGCGTGTGCCTCTGCTCCTGGTGCGCTCTGCCTCTGCTGTGCCCTTCAGCCTCTCTCAGTTTCCGTCTCTCTCAGTTTCCGTCTGTCCTCTGCTGCTCTTCTCCTTCCCTTTATAGGCGTGTACATTGGCTCCAGGCGTGGTCACTCATTGTCAATCAACATGGCAAGGCCAATCCAAACATTTCAAAAATAAAAGCATGCAGCAGGAAGTTAAAACCAGTTAAAAAGGCAAACACATTAAAATAAAATCACACAATAAAAAGGTATAAAACACACTACACTTAAAGCCATGCAATAATGAATAATTAAAATACATTGCCATGTGACATCCTCCCACTCTTTAATGTTGCCAGTCCCTGCAACCATTAGTCTCTGTAACGCACCGGTGGTTGACCAAGATTAGTCCGTGTGGAGCGTCGTGGGTCATTTGCTTGTTCTACTTCTGGAGGGAGTACAGCTACTGCAGCAGGTAGGAACCCATAGAACATTGGTTCTGGCAGTCTCTGAGACTCTGTGGCAGGTTCTTTGACAGGAGAGTGAACATCTGCTGGGGGAGCTGTACACACCTTTAGAGCATTTCTATGCAAAGTTTGTTCACGGCCCCCAGTCTCTGGCTGAACCCTATACACCACCCCAGTGTTTCCCACCTGTTCCAAAATCACATAAGGTTTAGAATCCCACCATGTACACAATTTACCTCTTCCCTTTCTGTTCCTGTCACGCACCCACACTCTCTCCCCAGGTAACAGTGGTAAGGCTCGAGCTCTCTTGTCATACTGTTGTTTGTGTTGGGAGGCTGCATTACCCATCTTTTGTTTAGCCCAGCTATATGCTAGTGAGAGCCTCTGTTGATGGTCCTTCACCCACCCATTAAGGTCATGCCGAGGCTGTTGATAGGCCACCCCTAATCCTACTTCTACAGGTAGTCTCAGGTGTCTGCCAAACATCAGGAAAGATGGGGCATAACTGGTTGCACTATGTGTTGTGTTATTATATGCATGCACCAATTCAGGCAAGTACTCATGCCAGCGGCTTTGCTTCTCAGTCTCAAGGGTGCGAAGCATGTTCAGCAAGGTCTGGTTAAACCGCTCTGCACTACCATTCCCTGCAGGGTGATAAGCTGTGGTGCGACTTTTGGCAATACCATAGGTCTCGCACAGCTGTTTCATTAGTACTGACTCGAAATTTGGTCCACGATCTGAATGAAATCTGGCTGGACAACCAAATGGCTGAATTACATGCGTCCACAAAGCTTTAACAGTTGTGTGTGCTGTCTGGTCATGTGTGGGTATGGCCCAAGAGAACTTAGTGAAAAGGTCAGTTGCAACAAGGATGTTTTGGTATGTGTCTGTGGGTCGACTAAGGGTCAAAAAATCTAAACCTATGACCTCTAGGGGGTAGGATACAGCAATAGGTTTTAGTGGGGCCTTTGGTTCTACCCTTACCTTTTGCAGACTGCAGGAACCGACGTACCTCCCCCTCCATGTTGGGCCAGTAGAAGTGCTGACGCATCCTGGCGAGGGTCCTGTCCACACCAGCATGGGCAGCAGCTTCGTGGAATTTCTCCCAGACTTCCTGGTACCTGGAGCTTGGACACACAATCTGGTAGTGTACTTCATGGGTGTGCTGGTCAATCACCTTACGACACAGTTTATTTTCCTTTACTTGCAATTTCTTCCATTGTTGCAATATTTTCTGTGTTTTGCAGGACAAGGCTTGGCGTTCAGGTCCTTTGGGTGCCAGCCGGTTTTCCACATACCTCCTAACTGTCTGGATGTCGGGGTCATTACTTTGTGCCTCCTCCCAGTCACTGCTGGCGAACTCATCCTGTCCTCCAGGTGTTAACTCAATGGCTGCTGTGGTTGCAGCTGGTCCTATAACACCCTCTTCGTCTGGAGCCCTAGAAGACAAGGAGGCAACTGGGCATCTTGATAATGCGTCTGCATTAGCGTTGCTCTTACCCGAGCAAAACCTTATCTCGTAGTTGAAAGAGGCAAGTTGTGCAACCCAGCGCTGTTCTACGGCACCCAGACGAGCCGTCTGTAGATGAGCAACAGGGTTATTGTCAGTAAAAACAGTGATTTGCGCCCCAGTTAGGTAGTCCTTGTATTTCTCTGTCACTGCCCACTTCAGGGCCAACAGTTCAAGCTTGAATGAGCTGTAGTTGGCATCGTTCGGTTCAGTAGGGTGTAGGCTGCGGCTGGCATAGGCTATCACTCGCTCTTGCCCCTCTTGCACTTGGGACAGAACTGCTCCTAAGCCTTGGTTGCTAGCATCTGTGCAGACTATAAATGGCAAGGAATAGTCTGCATATGCCAAAAGAGGTGCTTGCGTCAGTGCAGTCTTTAATGCATCAAATGCTGTTTGACACTCAGAGGACCACTGTACTTTACGTGTCTGTGATTTCTTATCAGCTGGGATGCCTGTCAGTAGAGTGTTCAAGGGGCGGGCAATTTTAGCAAAACCAGAAATAATGCGTCTGTAATAACCAGCAAGTCCTAAAAAGGCTCTTACTTGCCTTACGGTGGAGGGTGCTGGCCAGTCGAGTACAGCTGTTACTTTGTCAGGGACAGGTCTTACCCCATCCTTGTCCACCAAATGGCCCAAAAACGTCACCTCGTGTTGGAGGAGCTTACATTTGTCCAGCCGTAGTTTCAATCCATACTGCCACAGCCTTTGGAAAGCCTCATCCAAATGCTGCAGGTGAGAGGAGAAATCAGGTGAGTAAATGATAATGTCATCCAAGTACACTAAAAGGGACTGTGCCAATGGACCATTTAAACACTGTTGCATCAACCGTTGGAATGTTGCAGGCGCATTACAAAGTCCAAAGGGCATTCGCTCAAACTCAAACAGGCCAAGTGGGGTGGAAAAAGCAGTTTTCTGCCGGTCTTGGGGATCCATCTCAACCTGCCAGTAGCCGCTGGCCAGGTCAAGAGTTGTGAACCACTCCGCTCGGGTCAGGTTAGTGAGAGTCTCTTCAATCCTGGCCAGAGGGAAGGCATCTTTATGCGTTACAGCATTCAATTTTCTGTAATCAACACAACATCTCCAACTACCATCTTTTTTCTTTACCAACACTATAGGTGCTGCCCAGGGACTACAGCTCTCCTTAATCACTCCTTTTTCTAGCATTCCGGCAAGTAGAGTCTTCATTTCCTTGTACATCATAGGAGGAAGGGGTCGGTACCTCTCTCTGACAGGTGCTGCACTGCCAGTATGGATACGGTGCTGTACCAGGTCCGTCCGCCCAAAATCCTCCCCATGTGTGGCGAAAACTTTCTCCCATTTGCGCAGCAGGGTGCTTAGCTCTTCCTGTTGCGGTTCGGACAGATCAGGTCTGTTGGCTAAGTCTCTCACCTCCTTTGGTAATGCCTGTTTTCCATCTGTAGTTGCGGCATCCACCAAGGTCACTTCCACGACACAGTCGTCATCAAGGGACAGGTTCAGGTCACGGGGTCCATGGACATCAGCCTCGTCTACATGGTACAGCTTTCCAAGCTTCTGGTACCGACCTATAGACAAGCTGTAGGGGTGTGGGTTGTAAACACGTACAGGGACTCTGCCATTTCTCACCACTGCCACTGCCAGTGTCCTCGCCACTCCCACGTCGCTAGCATCTGGCAGTGCTTCCACCAAGGCACAGTAGTCTGCTCCTTTCGGGCCCATCCGAGCACGACCAGCAGCTCACTCTTTGGAGGGACTACAATGTTGTGTCGGCCAGCCGGCCGCACATATCCAAGGAGCCCGTCCTCTGCCATGATGGCCTCGACACGTCGACAGCTGGCAAAGGCATCTCTCCAAACTCTGTTGTTCAACTGTGGTGGGGGGAAAGCAGACTTTCCGGGCCATTTGAAGAGGGCATTCCAACAGGCAGTTACAACATTCATACCAATTATGAGCGGGTGTGTGCAGTGTTCATCCTTTACTATCACAACCCCCCGCCCTGGTATCTTAACACCTTCCACTTCCATATCCAACACAGCATAGCTAGTGTAAGGAATCTCAAGGCCATTGGCAGCTCTCAACTTAAAAACTACAGGGGTCTTCCCAAGCTTAGCCTGGTTGAAATGCTTCTCAAACAAACTCTGTTGCATTAATGTTACTTGAGACCCCGTCTCTAGTAGTCCTTGTAGCTTTACCTCTTCAATGGATACAACAATTGTTGGACATTGCCCAATAAATGTGTCAGTGGCCCTTGATTCTTCTGGTGGATTAGCAAGCCCTGCCCCTCGGACCTCAGCAGCAGGGAATGCTAGTTTAAAGCTGACTGGGGGGCAGCTGGCATCCTACAAAAACTTGCAATGTGCCCGGACTGTTTGCATTGACGGCAGATAGGCCTACCTTGCTCATCCCAGTTGTTAGATTGTGATGTTGGTTGTCGTCGCTCTCGCCAAGGCTGAGTTGGTGGTGGGGGTACAGCAGTGACTGGTTGAAGAAGTGGTTTGATTTCCTTCATCAGCTCCTGTGCGAGTCCTTGCATCTGGGATTTCACATCATCCATGATCTCTCTCTTCAGTGTCTCTTTCCAGCCTTCTGCCTGCGGTTGGTTAGGGGGGACTTGTGAGCCGCTAACCAAATGGCATGTTCCCTCTGGTTGAGATCTGCCATATTCAGCCTCGAGCAGTAGCGCTTCCTGGCGTATTGCAGCAAAGCCCTCATCAGGGTTTCGCCGGGCGTATACCTTCAGGGCCTGGGCTAGAGGGCCTTCACACAGCCCGAGCAAGAGCTGGTCCCGCAGGGCGTCATCGGAGGGGGCGTCACGTGGGTTATGCCGCCGCAGCCTGCAACATAGTTCTCTCAACCTTAGAATAAAGGATGGCACTGTCTCATTTGGTTTCTGTGAAGAGCTAAAAAATTGTGACCTCAACACTGGGGTAGGGGTTCTATCGCCATAAAGGGAATCTAAATAACAAAATATCTGGCGGACCTCATTCTTCTCATTGTCCTCAAGGACACTCACCTGGCGTTTAGCTTCCCCAGCAAGCGCTCCCAACACAATACCAACTTTATTAGCTTCAGCTAATTCTTGTGAGCCCAACAAACCTTGCATTTGTGCCTTCCAATCTTGGTATTCCGTAGTGTAGCTCGGAGTGGACTCCGGAGTTTGCTGCATGAGTTGCATTCTATGATCTGTGGTGTAGTGGGCTGTCACTCAAAAACTGAGTAGCCAATGGGGACACACTCCTGAAAGTCCCGCCCACCTGGGATGTTTGTGTCAAAATCTCAAACAAAACATGAGGGAGCGCAAAAGAGAAAGCTGCAGCGAGAGCAAAAGTCTGATCATTGAGAAAGAAGAAACAAGAACTGCAAACAAAAACCTATGTTAAAACAAAGACAAAATACTCATAGTTTACATGATTACACAAATTATTTGTTTGCAACTTATAGTTTTATTTTTGAAATTTATTTTATGTTGGTTGACTTCGTTTTTTTCCCTGTTAAACTCATAGTTTTGCTTTATTCTGAGAAAGTGTTGCTTTATCTTTATGATACACATCTAATCCCATAGAACATGGCAGAACAGTCACACAGGCATTGGTATATCCTTACACGTTGCCATAGAGCATGCTTAAAAAAACAATCCATTAATATTTGTGTTAAACCTATGAACAATAATACAATTATTGTTTATTAATTATAATACATTTTCATATTTGAATGTTTTTTGTTATTTTTTATATCCATCATTAACAGCTCGAAAACTTGATGTGTATTACTAAAAAGCACATTAAAAAACATGTGCAAATTTAAGATTGTGTCGTCTGGCTTGACCTTCAACACACAATTCCCTTCCAGTCGACATCTATTGACAGCATTTTCATTTTCACAACACTGTGTGTGAAAATGTAAACTGAATATAATTACTGTAAGATGACAAGGTTTAATTAATGAATGACTATTGATGTAGGCCGTACTTACTATCAATACAGCAAAAGGACACTGCCTGGCTAATTGATGAATGGACGAGTATTTTGCCCGGAAATCAATGTGGAGTGAAAGGGATTTCATCGTTACAAACTATCAATAATGACACAAATCCTTTCTGCCCCAAGTGAATATAATTACATTTATCTTGTCAGCTGCTGTCACTGACACACAGTTAGACTTAAAAAGGATAAAGTGTTTATTTTGTACGGCAAGTTTAGCTTGTTCCTAGGCTGCGGCTACTTTCCTCTTTTCATCATCTATTGATCTCTGCTGGGATCATTAGATATCATCAATTACTAAAGCCAGCCAATTTCAGGGAGCAATTACAAACAATAGCCATTACTTCCTGCTACACATCCTCCAATCACCGCCTTAGTGCAGCCAACGTAAGGGGAGGTCAGCGAGGTCTTCTCTTGGGGGTTGGAGACATTTCTCTCTGTCAATACATTCAAAAAGCAATTTCAAAGAGTACACTGATTTTTCAGTTTTACATTGGAATAATATTCCATTCTTTAAATATTGTGCACAGTGTTGATTGGTGTTGAATACCTTGTCACATGCAGCTTGTAGCTTTATTTTACTGTGGACCTCACATGCATCATTTTCCAGACAAGTACAGTTCTGGCTCAATTGAGAAGGAACACAGTGTATATTGATAGCTTTTTACTTCCTGGTCTGCATGTTATTCTGCATCTTGTGGCACTGAACCCACAGATGTTTGTAGTCATGAATTTGTCAATGGGCTACTGTGGGGCTAAACAAGGCCTTGGTTTAATAATTTAAATATAGAAAAATCCCTTCTGTCTTCTATCTGTGTGAAATGAGCTGATGAGCAATCATGGACCTCTGTGAACCTGTGTCTCCCATAGGACATGTCAGAGATATAATAACTCCCCCTAAAATCCCTTATACTCTGGTCAAATTGTAAACTGTAAATTGAATGGGGATTCAGAATGTTCTTCCCTGGAAATAAGAACATCTGCAAGGTGACAGGATGAACTAAACGCCTTGGCAGTAAAAACGTATTAAATTAACTGAATGTATTGTTCCCTGATTTGGAAAGCTGTGAAAGAACACTACAAAACGAGGTTAAGAGTAAGTACGCTTAAAAAATGTCAGGACTCTTGTGTACAGAACCAGATGGTGGTGGTGGACTTCAGGCGGAGCAGGAAGAGGCCTCTGACCCCCATCACCATCCGGGGGAAGGATGTGGAGGTGGTGAACAGCTACAAGTTCCTGGGAGTGCACTTAAACAATAAACTGGACTGGACAGATAACACCGATGCTCTCTTCAGGAAGGGACAGAGTAAGCTGTTCTTCCTGAGGAGGCTCAGGTCATTCAATGTGTGCACGAGGCTGCTGCAGATGTTCTACCAGTCTGTGGTGGCCAGTGTGCTCTTCTTTGCCGTGGTGTGCTGGGGTGGAAACACAAACACTAGGGACACTGGCAGGCTGAACACGCTTGTGAGGAAGGCTAGCTCTGTAGTTGGAGTACAACAGGACAATCTGGAGGAGGTGGCAGAGGGGAGGATGAGGAAGAAGCTCGACAGCATCCTAGAGAACCCCTCCCACCCACTCCACGCAGAGCTAGTGAAGATGAAGAGTACGTTCAGCCACAGACTCATCCCTCCACGACAACGCACCAAGCGCCTCGGACAGTCCTTTGTGCCTGTAGCCATCAGGCTGCACAATAAGGGGTTAATGATGAAAAATAAATAAAATTAAATCACTGGACATAAATATACACTGTTTCCACAACCCATGCTAACATATTATTAGTATAGTAGACCAAAAAGGTAGATAGATATGTCACTATGTGTACAGATGTCCATTTTCACTTTTCACTTGTCACTTTAACTTATTCCGTACTTTATAACTTAGATGAACAAATATACATATGCTGACAGTTATTTTACAGTTATTTTACTCTTATTTTTACTCATCTCCTATTTTATAATCTTTTATTATTATTATCATTTAAAAAAATTCTTGATTTTATTTATTTTTTATTTTATTAATCTGTGTGAATCTTTGCTGTCCTGTTTTTTCACGCTTACACTGTTGCTGCTTTGTACAACTGAATTTACCCTCGGGGATTAATAAAGGTTCATCTTATCTTATCTTAGATGCAATAACACAAGTATACAGCCCCACTTGTTCTTGCTGTGAAGTGACATTCTAGCTCAGGAACTGCTTGAGAATGCCTTGACAAATGTTAGGACTTTGTTCCGAACCTCTCAGTAACTTTTTATTTATTCAACCTTTTCTATAACCAGGAGGAACCTATTGAGATTACCTTATCTCTTTTGCAAGAGAGACCTGGCAAATATATGCAGCAGCAGAGTCAGTTTTAAATACATTGACACCAACAATTATGTTAAAATCCTACTGTAGTTTTAGCCTCAGATTTTTTACTGCAGTGTACTGACTGTACTATATGCTTTTGTTATATTGAGGGAGTCATCAATAAACATTTTAATCGTTTTTATGTTAGTGTTAACATCCTCTATTTCACTTCTCACAAGGATCTATGTTAATGCTTTTATTTTGGTTTAAGGAACAAGCAGGCAAACAGCCAGTGTCTGACAAACTGACATAGATAAACACATCCAAGTAGCTTGTGCTAACAGTCTATGCTAACAGACAGACAGACAGACCCACATAATGACTCACATCTCTGCGACAAAGCAGCCATCAGTTAATAGAGGTATCAAACAACACCCCCCGGAGAACAAACGAGAGGAACACAAAGCATTGGAGGGTCTTTCTTTCGATTTATTTTTGAATGTAACAATTCATCAGTCAATTTCAGTAACTTAGCAACTAACTTGTGTTTGTGTCTCTGTGGTGGGATGCAAGCTCCTTACAAATAATAGCACAAGTGTATGTCTGCCATTCACTTCAAAGATAGATTTCAATTGCTTTAATTTAATTTGATATACCACTTGTGCTCTTTTGTGTCTTTGCTTTAAAATGACAGTGTTAGTACAATTAGCCAATTATGGGAGTCCTTTCATATTTACAAAAGCTTTCTTTAAATCAATGATTATTATTATTTTTACAGCGCTACTGTTTGTATCCCACCTAAACAACAAAGTGTACGTCCCCTATTTTCTTCACCTAGTTTTCTTCTTCCACATAATAATATGTAAAAAATAATTACATTGTTATTGGCTGAGTGTAGTACTTAGTGTTACTAGCTACATTTGCACTCCACATTTCTACCTGCACAGCATGAGTCATGATTTCCACTATTCACCTTAGTGGTCTAACATGTTTGTTTTCTGCACCTTCTTTCCACTTATCCACTATAAAAGGGTTATCATGGCTTCCATGGTTTGATTAACTGATATTTTAGCTCCGCTGCTATAATGTATACTCTGTCAAGCTGCTGCCTAATTATCACTAGATCATTTAATGAACTTGGCTCGTATTGAATACACATTTTCATTAATTTGACAGGGTCAATACAAAAGGCAGACAAGCAGACATGGGGCATATTTTTATTAAGTTAAGGAATGATAAGATGCTTTAGTTAAAGTAAAAAAATACAAACTCTATATACATTTAAATTGCACAACAATATGACTTTAGACCTTGAGTATTAATCATAAGGGTATTTTTTAGGAAATATGTGTTTCTTCTATACTCTAGATCACACAGGGGATGGCATTTTCAAGATATGAAGTCCTACCAGTAGATGTGTGATGAAGGGACTAACTTGACCATTATATATTCAGAACAGAAAAGAAGACAGAAGCTGAGGGGAAGCTGAACACGTACAACCTTCAATAAAGGGACAGCAAAGTAAAAGGAAGAAAGGGTTATATATGGGGGATTGGTAAGTGTCTCTTCCATCTCCACTTCCCTAATTGCTACATTAAGAGACAGGATGGAAAAATGGACAGAGTGCTCCGGTGAGCCCTGGAAATACAGACAAGAGTGAGTTTTAATGCAGTGTACAGCAATTCCATAGACCATAGACCTCTGCGTATATATTATTTCCACATGGCTAAAAGCCTAAGAGAGGTACGGTCTCTCTTATTTTCCATACCTACCACTTTAAAATCCATAAACGAACCCTTGCATTTCCTGAGATATGCTCCAAAGATTATATTTAATTAACAAAATTAGGCTGTTTGAGAAATGTGGCAACTTGGAACAAATGCAAAACATCTCGGTTATGCAATGCCATTGTAGTTCAAGCTTTATGTTTAAGTATCTGAAATTAAGCTTTTAATTATAACGTTTTTAAAAAGATATACTGAGCCACAGAGGTAAACAGTGGATCAACAATACTCAAACAGATAAGGGACACAACACTCGTCTCACACTGAAACATGTCACATAGTTATCTTTGTGGTGTATTAGTGATGGCAGCTGCTGCTTAATAAGCCCCATGCCCCCGGTACCGGGGGCAAAACGCAACATCTTGCAAGAAACAGCGTCTGAGGCAGGGACGCGGGAAGTTGGCGGAGAGTTGTAACTGCAACGCCAAAAATTTACAATACGAAAGTTTTCTTTTAAGTTACTATTTTTGAGTTTTAGTGTAAGCAGTCTATAAAATCTTCACTAAATAAGAGAAAGTGATAATGTGGTGTGCTTCTTGTGTTGCTCTGTTATAGAAAAGAAGCTCGTCAGTGCAAACAAGATCAGGGATGGGAGTTTTGTGAAAACAGGGTTTAAAGGGAAATGGAAACACTTTTCAAACTGCTTTCCATGCGACAATATTACCATTAGGAAATGTATTTATCTAGTCTATTTCCAATGTAAACGATCGAGATACGCAAATTTACTTTTTGAAATACGTGCCTAATGACCATGGGCGCTTCCATTGCTCCGGGACTTTTCCAGTGACGTCACTGATTGGGTACGGCTTCTTGGGCCAAAGCTCAATAACAAACAACATGGCGTGCAATGCACCAGTAGTTTACATTACAAGAAAACGGTCGTCGTCAGGAGTTTATTGTATTGCCCCAGGCTGCACAAATGGATTTTATACAAAGAAGGAAGAAGTACATTTCCATAGGCTGCCACTAAAGGATGAGAAGCTGCTCAAAGTCCAGTCTGGATGCCTGGTTCAATACAAAACATTGGATTTGAAGCCAGGATCTGTTCCCACAATATTCGATTTCTCAACGTATGCAGTCGGGAACACCGACCGTCCCAGCACGTCGGCCGCGCAAGACAATGACAGTGTCAACAAACGTGAAGTTCGAGCCACCAAACGAGTTGCTTCAGCTGCCGAGAGAGAGGTACATATTGCAGCACTACCAGATTACTAGCTCACACATGTATTTACTGACACAGTGTGACCTTATTAATTAACGCAATCGCGTCCAAACTAAATGGTAGCTATTATTATGACGCACAATAGAGAATTGGGGGTGTTCTATAGCTCAACTAATTAAACTGGCATACACACGCTCATCTGTCGAAAACAGCCCTAAAAAGGCTAGTATTGCTATTGATGGATGGTATTGCAGGACCCAGAGCGCACGGAGCACAGAGCGGACAGCAGATAACGGAATTGCAGTTGTATTGCTTATAGATTATCAGAACATTTCAAAGGGGACACAGCCCCATTGGATATTAACCTATGGATTAACTACATCATCGTTTTTATCGTTGTAATGCCATTGAAGACCAGTTTAGACCAGACAATGAGGAAGGTAAGCCGTTAGCCTGGCGTATGTTAGTACCTAGCGCCACTTGTTTTGATGTACGTTTTTGTGGATAACCTCGCGAGTTTGTATCTTTCAGTGTTGAGGTGGGCACCGTTAGATTCTGTGTCTCCTTGCGATCATAAACGATGTGTTGGATGTGCGGCTAGGATAAGTAATAAGGGAGCTAGGAGTGATTTTCGGTGCAGTAATAGGTTAGCATTTTCGCTCGGGGCTAATTCAGAGGCTCACTGTTAGCATTGTGTTTTTTTAATTTTTTTATTCCGGATCGTATGCCACTCTATTCGACCGAATTGGTTCATAAGCATAGGCCATGGGATGCCTGGTAACTGTAGATGCTTCCACATCAATGTCATCTCCCGACGAATAGTCAAATTCATCGTTCAAAACGTCGATCTCATTGCAAAATTCCTCCATCGCTGCCATATCTGCTACGTTGTGTTGACTTCAGGTGGAGCGAAAACACAGCCAGTGACGTCACCATTTGGGACTCCCCTAATGGCGGCGGCCTGGTCCCGGAATTCCCCACCCGGCCGGCGGATAATTAATTTTCTTTTGGCGAGTAATATCATATACAATAAATATTACGATCAATATCCATTGTAAAATGAATAAACTACCGGAATATTATAACTGTAATTGGTGTTTCCTTTCCCCTTTAACAACTGGTGAAAGGCAGGGGAAACATTTAGGGAGCATAAGCATAAGAAGTCCCATCAACACATAGGCCGTCAAGAAACTGGCAGCATTAAAACGAACACCGATGAATGCACTACTCTCACAAGCTGTTGCTAAAGACCAAATGACTGCATTTAATACGACGTTATTATACAGGGCCGCCCAGTGGCACGGTTAATATAATACATTAACCGTGCTTTACCTGAACCTCATCATGAGAGGATGGCAGAATTGTAATTTCCCGTGTTCAGTGAATGCAACAGAGGCAAGACACCAGACCAACCAGAGAGTTGAATGGCAATACACATCTGTCTTATTGGCTGACAGGTACCTATCCTGTGAGCTGTGACAATGTTTTAACTGTCAGTCGGACTTTGAAGATGGTCATAAGAAAAACATTTCTTAAAAAAGCCACCACTTGAGCCAGGTATACAAGGTATGTAAACGTCAGTAAACTTTGAAGTTATGCGAACATGTAAGCAAAGCATAAATTACAGTTACGTTGACGTTACTTTGAATTGCGGGGGTAAGCTAAACCGTTAGCAAGTAGCTATAGCTAGCCAGAGATATTAAATAGGCTAAACACTTTGTCATACAATCTAAATGTTGTATTTTTTAGCGTTACCTAGTGATTTAAAAGAAAGCTCTCTGGGAAATGTTGAGTTACTGTTCGACATGAAACTAGAAGCTACCTTACAGTACACAGTTGATCCTGAGTCCTGTCAACACAGTCTCACAAAAAAACGTGTAATAACTACGTTGGTCCACAATGTAGGACGTAATATTTCTACAAAAACGCCTCTGAAATTGTAGGATCCCTACGTTTTTTTTCACCATTCATTCCAATGGCTGGCTGGCTATGTCGCGTGATCTTCAAATTTCTCCCTGCAGAAAAAAAACATGGCCGAACTTCGTTTTATTCTCGGTGGAAAATGCCTATTTTAAAGTTAGTTTGGCCATTAAAATGCGTTTTGATGTCATTTGATGCGAAAAATATGAGTTGTTATTTCAGATTATGTGTGCAGTGGATGTACATGATCTTTAGTTTGCTAGTTATTATGAAGATTACTTCAGGAAATTGAGTCCATACAACCTTTTCATTGTTACCAAGGTGGTTGCTAGGGACGCTGCTATCGATATTATTTCTGTTATGTTGTGTAACTGTTTAATGGTGTTATCTTTATTGTTACCCCCTTCCCCGTCAATGTATAGTGTTGGTCCACAGCGCAAACGTATTAGTTTAACAAAATCCACATCTAAAATGGTGGCATAGATATGTTATTTATGTGTTTCATAGTTAGCTTAGCTAAGCATCAACCTAGCACTGAAATATATGGATGTTATGTGACAGTATTTCTGGGGAAAAGTCAGCTGAAATGGTGGCATAGTTGCCACTGCTTTACGTGTCGACTGTCGACCCACTCCCACCGCACCCCCAACTCTGACTGACTTCCCGCGTCCCTGGTCTGAGGGCTTCTTAACATTTAACAAACTATGACTATGTCATACCCACTTAACGGGAAGAAACTCAGCTATCAGACAGTATTAACCATTTTTACCGAAACAAAACACAACTCTAACGCCCAGCCTCTGAATTAGCCCTGAGCGAAAAAATGCACACACTTAGCAAAGAACTCACGGTATAAATACCTTATTACTTATTGGATCTGCACAAACAAGATATCAGCTAGCAAGCTGAGATTCCACAGATTCTAGAAGTATAACTATCATCACTGAGTGACCAAAACTCGCGGCAGGGGAAGCAAACCCAGACAACACACAACGTAGCTTTACGAGACCAAAACGGGAAATATGTCTTACCTTTTGCTGTTTCTGATCAAAGGTTGTGTTCAATGGCATTAAAACGATAAAAACGCTGCTGAAGGTTAATCCAATGTCTCTGTGTCCCTTTGAAATGATTACTGATAATCCATCTTCATATTTATGGCTATAACCTAGTCTTCAGTTTTCAATTTTCAGAGTGTATGAGAGCTTCCGGTTTTGGGCATTCTGGCTACGCATCACTCATTCACCAATGGGTAATATTTAGATGGATTTTAGGAACTTCCCCTCATTTCCATTGGCTCTAACAGTTAAAAAGAGGTGTCAATCATCAAAATCAACCGAGGGGGGCCAGAGATATGGAAAATCCACCCAAATGACCCCAGAAGTGTTTTTTGTTGTTGCTAAACCTCTCTAAAAAGGTAAAATGTCACTTGTTTTGCATCAATCTTGATACAGGGTACTTATTATATGTTATAGTTTGGATTCCTAAAGCTTTTAGTCTACTATCCCATAATTAAAGGGTGATTTTCACTATAAGTAATGTTTTTTGTTTGGACAGACACGATAATTAAAATTTGTTTACTATGTTCAATCTGAATTTACTTTAGAATAAAAACATTCTATATTGATTCTGACTTTTCTACATCCAACTCACAGGTTTATCATTTCTTTGAGAAAAAAGATTATTAATTTACCCCTTTTAGAAGTGAAGTTATAGTCATTTGTTCTGGGAATGTCATTTTCGAGCCTGAGGCCTTTTTTTTGGATGAGTGGGTTGTATGGAGGTGCAGGGATGGGAGGACCTGCCAACGAGGTAGACAGGTGACCTTTGGGTTGTGTCACCATGCTAATAGGATATCTCCACAGGGAGAAGGGTAGAGTGCATTAGAGTAATGGTTGCCCTTCATCAGAGATGTGATGGAAAGGCTGCTTTTTGGGCTAATAAATGTTTTCAGGCCCCACCATGGTCACCAGGTACATGAATAGCGACAGAACTCAACACAGTGTTATTATTGTTAAATCATAAATGACTAACTAATCAAATAATGCTGTAGTCTACTTTAGTTGCAGTGTAAAATATTATCGGCTTATCGTTTTTTAAAGGTCTCGTATTATACTGTTTTTCATCAATATATTATAATAATAATAATAATAATAGATATAATTTGTTAGCGCTTTTACAGGTGCTCAAAGACGCTTTACAGATATAGTGAAGAGAAAAGAAAAGAAAAGGAAGGAACAACAAATAAATATATAGTTAAAGTTAAAGTCAAATAATACAAAAACAATCACACATTAAAAGGTCTCAGATATATACAAAACATGTCTCTGAAGTGTTTGGCTCCAAATACCAAACAGATCATTGTAGCATCCCATAATCCCCTCTGTTTCAGCCCTGTTTCAACAGTGCTGATTCTCTGTCTTTTACTAGATATAATAAGGTGCCACTCCCAACAACCCTCTGGTTAAAAAGAACAATGGTGCTCAGGTGGGGGGGGGTGTTACCTTGGTTGATTATTGGCTAAAGGTTACACAAATAATAATCGTTATGACATCATAAAGTGGCCAAAATCTAATCCGCTCATTTTCAGACAGGTTTTTATATACAAAAAGAGAGAGAATCTTTTTTCCTAAAACTTTCAGAATCTCTTTACACAGAGGGGACACATGTTTATGTATAAAATAAATGAAAATGTGGATTTTGCATAATATGTGACCTTTAAGTCACAAATCATACAGAAAACAGAAGTCAGAAAAAGTGGAAGGTGATGGCAGGACAGGGCACTATATCTACGGTTGGACAACATATACATTTACTAGCTTAGGTCCTAGGCTTCTCCAATAATGCAACATACAATATAACCGGGCTAATCTCCACTATAATACCCCAGGCTCAATATCAGCAATCCTGCCTAAAGCACTACATTCTGGCAGGGATTTACTGTATGAACCCCTATTGGTATTGGCTTTCAGGACAGCCATTACACCCTTAGCCCAAACTAATTAAATATGAATACAGACAATGTATACAGACAAGATACAAGAAAACTAAAATAGTAAGTATTTCACAACATACTCTTAATTCATCATACATACACTTTTAAACAAAATGTTAACACCAAATATATTCAATGGGAACCTTGCTTACAGAAGTGGCAATAACATAGTACGACATAGACAGATTGTAATTTATTTTTGCACAGTTCATGTTCTGCAGTGGTGGCTTGAGGCTTTTACTCCCACGGGATGTTGGGAGGGTATTCCAGACACCAATGTGGATTGAGGCACAAAATACACACATCTGTTGCATCCGATTTGCTTGCATCTTCGACATCTCAAACAGCATTTGTCTGAAAACACACAAATGTGTTAATTCAGTGTACCTTTTCTGTGTTAGACCACTTAAGACAAGGCTATGTGTTTATTGAATGAATCAAACTTTAGGGTTAAAGAGGAGTAATGTAACTCTAACTCTTCATCTAGTTTATTCATTTACAGCGCATACCAGCCAGTTAAATTGACATTGAGTTAATAAGTGTCCAGAAGGCACCGACATGCACGCAAAACTAAATTGATTTCTGTGCAGATATACACACACACACACACACACACACACACACACACGCACGCACGCACGCACGCACGCACGCACGCACGCACGCACGCACGCACGCACGCACGCACGCACGCACGCACGCACGCACGCACCCACCCACACACACACACACACACACACACACACACACACACACACACACACACACACACACACACACACACACACACACACACACACACACACACACACACACACACACACACACACACACACACACACACACACACACACACACACACACACCATGTACACATCACTTCAGGGGACATTACATTGATTTACATGCATTTCCTAGAGACTTATCCTAACCTTAACCATAACCATACATGCCTAACCCTAACCCTTACCCTTGACCTTACCCTAACCCTAATCCTAACCAAGTCTTCACTCTAAAATTAATGATCCCCCTCATGGGGACCTCCAATTTGTCCCCATAAGGGAGGCGAGTCCCTACACGTGACTATGTAAACAGATGTAGGTCCCCACAAGTATAGCAATGCTAGTCCACACACACACACACACACACACACACACACACACACACCACACACACACACACACACACACACACACACACACACACACACACACACACACACACACACACACACACACACACACACACACACACACACACACACACACACACACACACACACACACACACACACACACACACACACACACACACACACACCATGTACACATCACTTCAGGGGACATTACATTGATTTACATGCATTTCCTAGAGACTTATCCTAACCTTAACCATAACCATACATGCCTAACCCTAACCCTTACCCTTGACCTTACCCTAACCCTAATCCTAACCAAGTCTTCACTCTAAAATTAATGATCCCCCTCATGGGGACCTCCAATTTGTCCCCATAAGGGAGGCGAGTCCCTACACGTGACTATGTAAACAGATGTAGGTCCCCACAAGTATAGCAATGCTAGTCCACACACACACACACACACACACACACACACACACACACACACACACCACACACACACACACACACACACACACACACACACACACACACACACACACACACACACACACACACACACACACACACACACACACACACACACACACACACACACACACACACACACGGATGGAATCCTAATTTTAGTAGGGAATTCATCTAATCAAAAATAGTCAAAGGTAATTACTGATGTCACCTGCACCTCATTCCCTGAGGATGACTGATATGGTCTGAAGGATGGAAGGAAAGGAAGAGGGAACAACGAGCAATATGGCTGCCGCATCTGCTCAGGATCTTCTCTGTTAGCCAGTGGGAGGCTGGTAAATGGCAACAACAGAGCTGAATTCTAACATGGTAATCAAAGAGTGAGACAGTTTTTACCAAAGGGAAATCAGTGCTTAATCTAGCTTTGAGCAAAACATGCACAGACACCAACAACTCTGGTAAAATATGAGCAGGCACTCTGGAGCGCATACATACAGAGAACATTTGCTAATACACTTTTTTGTCTAATAAAGTTCCTGGGGACAGAATAACAATCCACACTCACATTAGTCCAAAAATGGTGTGTGTCAATGCATAAACAGGTGGCTCATAAAGCTTTATGAACTAGCAATGGCCCGATAAATTATCGTAGTCTGTAACTGTCAGAGGCGATGTGACTGAGTCAAAGGACCTTGTTTTATTAAACATTAAACTGTTCTTTTTGCTGGAGGCATGACAGATCTCATCAACCTTCAATTAACCCTTCGGCTCCTCATCTCCTCTGCCCCTTTCCTCATATTCTGCGAGGCGGACGACCAGAGGATGTTTTTACAGTCGCACCAGGTTGACAACACTGAGAGGAAATCGCTAATTGCTGTTTCCCCTCAGTGCCTTTCAGTGAGGTAGACTCAGTGCTGGAATAAAATAGATACTCAGGAAAAAGCAGAAAGGATGATACCAACATGGTGAAGAAGGTGTTGTTGTTTTTTTTCTTCCTGCCTTCCTTTGTAACTTTGAAGTCAGCCTTTTCCAGTACTGACCCATTTTATTTCACCTTCTGCTTTTGTTTGATTTCACTCCAGCAAGTTTTAGATTATTTTAGATCTTTTAAATGTTTTGATTTGTCTGAAATTCGGGCCACAATGCCAATTGCCCGACCACACCCATCTTTAAACTCAGCCTTGAATTGGATTTTACCCATAAACATTAGTTCAGTTGTTTACCTTCATGTTGTGATTCTATCTCAGTGATAACATCTGTCTGAAGTATAAACATCTGGCAATGTACTCATAACAGATTAAGTGGATGTTCAGGACAGAGTCTGCAGGAGCACATTTTGCACACAAGGTGATAACATGGACAGAATGGTAGATGGAGTTTTTCAAGGACATAAACATTGGGGATGTCCCAGTGATACACACCTGTTGGAGACTTACTTCAACACAGCCACTGCCTTCTGTTGAGTGCCCAACACATAACAATAGCCTGGCCTTGAGACCTCTCACTGATGGAAAACACTGATAGTAACACAGCTAACTCTGTATGATAAGGACTGGATAAGAGAGAAAGTTCCACTTCTGGGTGGAAAAGTGCTTGACAGACGCAAGTCTCAGCCTTGGCAGTACGCGTCCACCCACAGCGGATTAACTCACTGGAATCCCCTGTTGACGCATTGATCTGAGAGAGCTTAACTTTGGGTTCAATACAGCAAGCAGAAATAAAAGGAACATGTCCAGGAGGCTTAACCCACTGTGTCCTTTGCATTACAATCACACATATAACAGACTGTATACAGTTGTTGTGTCTGTGCCCATGATCACATAAAGTTGAAGTTTTCGCATAAAGACAACAATTTACAGAAAAGGAACTAGTGTATATTTTCACAACAATAAGAAACAAATAGAGATTGTGATTGTGATTGTAATTATCTTATCCTGCTAAAAAAAGAAAGGCTGAAAATAAGTCATCAATGCAGATTTGGACATATGATTTGCATTCATAAGATTCAACTGAGATGCAAATAAAATATTTTGGTATTGTCAATACAGATAAATATAATCACTTAGATTCTTCCGGCTAAAACACATTAGAGATTTAACTGTTTTAAAAATGCATTTTAAACAATTTTTATTGCACCAAAGCAGGTAATTTATGTGCTAAACTGAAACCAAAAATCTAGGGTGTGGAGTTATGAACTCAATATCCAATGCTACAATACGTAAAAGCAATATTGCAGCAAACATGAAGGAGGGAGCCACACTGTGTGGCCAGGACTGATATTTAGAAGGTGTGGGATGGGCAGCCTTGCACTTTAGGCACGGCGGGGGTCAAAGCAAACACACATGCCGCTATTTTTGTACCCACCAGGCCTAGAAGTATTTCAGAACATCAGCTCATATTTTGAAACCACTGAGCAAACATCTGTGTTTATTCTTTCATCCTCCTTTCAAATTCAATTTGTTGAACTAGGATGAACTGCATTCTAGGTTCTGGGGTCATGCTTTAGTCTGCCAAATCTGTCTCTCAATTTCTCTCTTTGGAAATCATGTGATCTGTTTGTGTTTGGGATGAATTACATGAGGAAGCAAGATGAAAATCCTCTTGACAAATTATTAAGATGCAATGCACACTGTGTTGTTAGTTGCTTTTCACATTAAACAGTACACGGGTTAGTTATGAAGTGGGATTTCCAGAATAACTTCATGTTTAATCCCTTGTACCCTTTTTTATTTGGACATGAAATGTATGTAGTACAGTTATGAAAGAGCTGCAACCGGTTGCTTATTTTGCTTTTTGAGGAGACAGCATCAGCTCTGTCCATACATTCCCAAAACAAAAAAAATGTCATGTTCAAGTAACATATCCTCCTACAAGACCATGGTGATTATATTTGTTTGTGGTAAAGTCATTTTTGCCCCTTTCTCTCTCTCCCACATTTTCACTTCCCAGGCCCTTTACGCATAATTCTTAACCTGGCCACCAGGTGTCCTCAGACCTTTCTCCTTCTATCCTGCCCTGAAATGACCTCAGCTGCCCAGCCCATCGCCACACCTGCACTTCATTTCCTCATCAGCCTTGCAGTACTTATACCCTGCCTCTTTTACTTATTTCCTGTTTGTCAAAAGTGCCTTGTGCTTCTTGTCTGTGCTTTCTATCTTATTTAATCTGTGAAACCTGGCTAGTGATGGCAAAATGAAGGTTTGAATGAAGCATCGAACCACTAAATAGGTTAATTTCTCGAAGCTCTCGACTAGTGATGGCGAGATGAAGCCTTATGAAGCTTTGAAGCTTTCCAGCCAATTGGTTCGCAAAAGGGTTCATCTCATGAGGCTTCATCATGGGCTTCATTTGAACACAAACCCCCCTGTTGGTCAAAGTGTGTACAACAGGCAGATTGGACATCTCAACAGTGTGCTCTATCTCATACCGAGTTCCCAATGAGTAAAGCCTTAGAATAACTCTAAACAACGAACATAAAATCATATTTTCATGTTAACAATATTGTTTTTATTCCAGTTTAATGATTGTGATTGAAAAGCCTAAGGAGGCTGGTAAACATTGCAAAGAGGGATTTGTATTCCTTAATAATATTCTTAAACGTAACCATGTTGTAGCCTGAGAAAGGCTAAACCATGTCAAAGAATACATTAACTCCATTATCATTTTTAGCTGTAGCTTTTATAAACAACAAAAAAGACGTTTTGTTTAGTCGTTGAACCAGGGACCCTGCGGTCATGAGTCAACTGCTTTCCAGCAGAGCCACAGCACACACGCTGAATCTCACTGAAAACACTGCAACATATTTATTCATGTTTTTATTCCTACATTTATTTATGCTTGTATCTATTTATACTTATGACATGTTCCGACCTCTATATAAGTGAGTGTCTGAGCTCTCTTAATTCCATCGTGTCACCGAGCCCGGGTACAGGAGGGGTAATATGGTTCTTATAAATACATCCATGGCATGGGTAATATCAGCACTGTGGTTCAACCATCCATGGGTTCAACGGTTCAACCGATCTGAATCGCTTCGTGAAGCAGTCACGTGGTATCGACAGGTAGCGAGGCTTCGTTTGTCATCGATGACGTCACTGGCCCAAAACGATACAAGCCTCGATACATGCTTCACAAAAAGCTTCGGGGATTACTCGACACACGCTCCGAAGCCTCGGCGCAATACGTAACATCACTACTCTCGACCTCTCCTGGCGAAGTGCAAGGCTGCAATGGGTTTAACGTATCTTTGCCTTTAAAACTATTCGATGCACACACACTAAGATTGAATATCATGTTATTTGCAATTAAAGATTGATAATTGTGTGTATTGGGTTATTGAGAAGAGACTAGAGAGTGCTAGACATTTTTTTGGGCGGAGAGGGCCTTTTATCAGTCATTAAAGTATTAAAGTTGAAAAGCAATGATTAAAAGTTTAACTATTCCCTGCATTGAACCAGCTGCGCGGTGGACATCGCCGCATCCTGGCCGCCGGCTCTATCCACTGGGCTATCTATTCCTTAGACAATTGAAGTGTTTTTATATTACTCATTGTCTTTTTGTTCACAACTTCTCCACATTTCGAAGTGTTTCCCGCCCCAGAACGACCTATTTTTCTTCCTGGCTTGCTCTATAATGATCCAATTCAAATGCAATACAGCAACAACTACGACAACAACCCACACATTGCGCATTGTTTAGAGCGGTTATAAAGTGTTGAAGCGCTCAAATTTGAAACTGTTTCAACCTGTCACCTGTCAGAATAGAGACGAGGCATTGCATTGAATCGCGTGATTGGACCGCAAACCAGTGAGTTGATTCATTCAGGAAATTAAGCAGTTGCTGGTTCGGATGTCACATGTCACGTGATTTGAAGCAGTTGCTGCTTCGGACGTCATTATGTCACGTGATTTGAAGCAAGCTTCGAAGCACTGCTTCTATGGAATAGTCCAGGGTTGAAGCTCCGTTCGAAGCTTCAGTGTCAAACTGCCATCACTAAACCTGGCCCTCTGAAGTCTTTTAAGCCGCCTCTGCCTGACTTTGGATTTCTGTGCCTGATCCTCGTCGGATTGGCAAGTACAGCGCTTTCGACAGAGAACTCCTTGGTCTCTATTTGGCGGTTCGCCACTTCCGTTTCCTGCTGGAAGGCCGGGAGTTTGCGGCGTTCGTGGATCACAAGCCACTGACCTTCTGCATGTCCAAGGTGGCCGAGCCGTGGTCCGCCCGACAGCAACGCCAGCTTTCGTACATCTCCGAGTACACCACGGACATACGACACATCGCTAACGTGGTCGCGGACTGCCTCTCCAGAGCGGTCATCGGAGCTGTGCAGCTGGGCCTCGATTACCTCCGCATGGGCGCTGACCAGGCCTCTGACCACGGGGTCCAGACCCTCAAGGCCTCGGTCACGGGATTACGCCTGGAGGAAGTCACGGTCGGTGACTCTGGCGCAAAGCTGTGGTGTGACGTCTCCACGGGCCAGCCTCGACCGCTGGTCCCTGCGGACTGGCGTCGACCCGTTTTTGAGGCGGTTCACAATCTTTCCCACCCCGGTAGGAAGCCATCTGTGAAGTTGTTGTCGCAGAAGTTCGTGTGGCAGGGGCTTAAGAAGGTAGTGAGGTCCTGGGTGGACTCGTGCGTGGCCTGTCAACGGGCCAAAGTCCACCACCATACTAGGGCCCCTTTTGAACTTTTTGCGGTTCCTGAGAGGAGGTTTGACCATGTCAATATCGACCTCGTAGGTCCGCTTCCCCCCTCTCACGGTTTCACCTACCTGTTTACGATGGTGGACAGGACGACCCACTGGCCCGAGGCCGTTCCCCTCGCCTCAACATCAGCTTCCGACGTCGCCCGCGCTTTCATCGGCACGTGGCTGGCGCGCTTCGGGACCCCGTCTGACCTCTCCTCTGACCGCGGTTCTCAGTTCACCTCGGAGCTGTGGAACGCTGTTGCTGTGGGTTTGGGGATCAAGCTGCACCGCACCACCGCATATCACCCCCAGGATAACGGATTGTGTGAGCGGTTTCATCGGTCCATGAAGGCGTCACTGCGTGCCGGCTTGACAGACGGCAACTGGGTGGATAAGCTCCCATGGGTTATGCTCGGCCTCAGGTGTGCCCCCAAAGAAGACCTGCAGTCCTCGTCGGCGGAGCTCGTCTATGGCCAGACGCTACGGGTCCCCGGGGAATTCATTCCCACCGCCAGTGCCCTGGTCTGCAGCCGGGCAGCGGTCCTCCCTGCTGGAGACCGCCGGGACATTCACGCCCGTCCCCACGTCGCAGCACAGCAACCCAGCTTTCCGGGTGTCTCCCGGATTATGGTCGGCAGATTTCGTTTTTATTCGCCACGACGCCCACCGCGGTCCCCTGCGCCCCCCTTACGACGGTCCGTTCAGGGTCATACGTCACGGGGACAAGAGCCTGGTGGTGGACGTTGGTGGCAGGCCTGAGACTGTGTCCGTTGATCGAATTAAGCCTGCTCACGTGGACATTTCCAGGCCGTTGGAGTTGGCTCTGCCCCCACGTCGGGGCCGCCTTCCCATGGCCCTCCCATGGCCCGCCCCCTGTGGGGATGCCCTCGCCCTCGTTGGCGCCCCTGCCCTCGCCTGCGGCCCCGCCCTCCTCGGCCCCTGTGGTCCGTACGCGCCGGGGTCGAGTGGTACTTCCTCCCAGGCACGAGGATTTTGACTATGGGTGAATACTGGGGGGGCTTGTGTGGTGATTGACATTACTCACCCACGGATCTATGGGTTGGGGTATTGTTCCGCACGGACATTTGAGTGAGCTGGACTTCGCTTCCTGGGCATGAAGTTGTTTACATGTGTGTTCAGATGCTAAATAAAAGTATAGCTTGTCACTTTGATACCCCGCCTCCGACTCCCGTCTCTCGGCACTACAATGGTCAAACAATTTATTTAGTTGATAGATTTAGAGGACTTAATGTTTGTGAAATAACATGTTTAACATGTCCCTCAAAATAAAAAATGTATACAAAAAAATTGTAGTAAAACAGTAATGTCTTGTTAGTGCTGCATGAAGATTGTCGTCACTAACGAATGTACCGGGAAGTAATCCAATCTGAGTTTAAACCTCTGTTATGTTTAATAACCATTACTTTCAGAACACGCTCTTACTAAGACTGACTTAAAAAGGACTTGTATGCTGATTTACAGCTTCATATTTGTGACATGTTTATATATGCCTGTGCTGCAGCACCTATTTCAACCCAGTCTCACGGCATTTCGTGTTCACCAACACGATTTTTAATCTATTGATTCGTGTTCACCAACACGATTTGCCCCTTTTTTTCGTGTTGCACAGCACGATTTTAAAAGCAATGTATTTCTACTGGTAATGTGTTTCGTGCCTGCAGGCTGCAGCACGTCTTTTTCTCCGGTCGGGTCGTGGAAGACCGGAAGCTGTGTGGTTCATAAAAACATGTTCTTACTCAATATCAAGCCACAATTATTGCTTTTATTTTAAATCGTATAATTTCGGACTTTTGTTGCCGTCTGTGAGGAAAATAAATGGGGCTCAGAGCCTCAGGATACTGAAATCTGTATTTTTTAAATCTTTTTTTCCTTCTAATTTGTTATTCTTTTCAAAATAACACACTGTTATTTACTCACCAATAGCACACAATTATCCTTGCTTTTATTTATTGGTTTAATTCCATAATCTCTGGCTTTTTTGGCGTCCGTCAGGAACTGAATTTCAAAATAAAAATAACCGGAAACAGACGTAGGCATAGAGAACCGCAGTGACGCGTCGTAAAACCCGGAAGTAAGTTAGCATTTTTAGCACTTCCGGTTCCTTCGTCAAAAAAGCAATGTATTTTCTCCATAGGGTTTTGGAAAATAGCTCGAAATAAGGTCTGTGGTTGACACAAATTTAAGAGATAAATCACGTTTTGTTCTACGACAGTAGATACATCAGCAGTGACCCCACTGGTGATTTTTGAAGAGTTTACGTGTCTGAAAAACGATGGTTGTTACCGAGTGGCTGAATAGGACTACAGAAATTGTCGAGGTCGTTGTACGTCATTACGCCTACACACGTAAACACTCCAGCTAAGTTTGTTTTCCCCTGTGTTCTGCTTGAAAGCAAGTACCTGCCTATCTTTAGTATCTGTATATCTATATCTGACCATTAGAATCTGTATTTTTGAAATTGTCGTTTTTTAACACCGTAGTTTTACAAATTATAGAATAATTAGTTACCAGTGTTTTCCAATTTTACTCGGCAGTTCGTTTCGTTAGCTAACGTCAGCTACAAGAGAAGAGCAATGAAGAACAACAAAATAAGTTACCATAGCTATGCAGATGACACACACATTTACGTAACCATTTCACCAGGAGACTATGCTCCAATTCAAACACTGAGTAAGTGCATTGAACACATCAATGACTGGATGTGTCAGAACTTTCTCCAATTAAACAAAGATAAAACTGAGGTAATGGTCTTTGGAGCCAAGGCAGAACGTATAAAAGTGAGCGCTGAGCTTCAGTCTGCAATGTTCAAAACAACAGATAAAGCCAGAAATCTAGGTGTAGTCATGGACTCTGACCTGAGTTTCAACAGTCACATTAAAACAGTTACTAAATCAGCCTACTATCACCTAAAGAACATATCTAGGATTAAAAGACTAATGTCACAGCAGGATTTGGAAAAACTTGTCCATGCTTTTATCTTCAGTAGACTCGACTACTGCAATGGTGTCTTCACAGGTCTCACTAAAAAATCTATTAGGAAGCTGCGGCTGATTCAGAACGCTGCTGCTCGAGTCCTCACTAACACTAAGAAAGTGGATCACATCACTCCTGTTCTGAAGTCTTTACACTGGCTTCCTGTGTGTCAAATAATAGATTTCAAAATACTGCTGCTGGTTTATAAAGCTTTGAATGGTTTAGGCCCAAAATACATTTCTGACCTACTGCTAAATTATGAACCATCCAGATCTCTCAGGTCTTCAGGGACTGGTCAGCTTTCTGTCCCCAGAGTCAGAACTAAACATAAAGAAGGAGCGTTCAGTTATTATGCTCCAAATATCTGGAACAAACTCCCAGAAACCTGCAGGTCCGCTGCAACTCTGACTACTTTTAAATCCAGACTGAAGACTTTTCTTTTTGCCGCTGCTTTTAATTGAACTATTCATATCTTAAACTGCACTGTTGTGGTGGTTGCATTCTCCAGCCACCTTCCTTGTGTGTGTGTTTTCCCTTTCCCTGTCTGTGTGGGCGTGGTGCCTGTCACTCCTGGCTCCCGGCTCAAATCTCCACCAGCTGCAAACAGTTGAGCACTCTCCTCTGCAACACACCTGATTCCCATCAGCCATTACAGATGGTATATCAGCGGAGGCTCCACAACCTGTCAGCGCCAGATCGTTGTTAAACCCCAGTGGTAAAACTCTTAGCCTTCTCAGCCTTCTTATAGTATAGTGACTATTTTCGCTACACCTGAATTTATTCTTACCTGTTCTTCTTGTGCTCCAGGATTACGCGTCAATGGATTACGTTCCAGTGGATTAAAACTCCGGAGGATACTCTTCAGTGGATTACGCTCCAGTGGATACTCTCCAGCCGGATTATCTCCTCCAAATAAAACCTTTATATCACACTGCCGTGTCCTGCGTTTGGGTTCTCTCAGATAACCGTAACAGAACGATCTGGCCAGTATGGACCCAGCGGACACTGGCTACCAGGCCAAAACTACGGACGAACTCTGCCAAGCCCTGGCCAGTCAAGGCGCTCTCGTGGGGCATCATGATACAGTTCTCCGTGAGGCATTGGAGACTCTCCGGAACCTCTCCGTTAATGTGCAAAGAATCGGCACGCAGGTAGAACTGCTCACTTCACAGGCTTTTCCTCCGCAGCACGCTGCACAGCCGACAGCCCCTTCCCCCCCTCCTGCCGCACTCCTCCATCAGCTACGAGAGGCTGTCATTCCCACACCTGAATGATACGCTGGAGATTTGGGTAATTGTAGAGCCTTTTTGTTCCAGTGTACGTTAGTTTTTGAGCAGCAGCCTAGTACTTATCACACAGATGGGGCTAGGGTAGCATATGTAATGAGCCTGTTGAGGGGGAGAGCTTTAGATTGGGCTACAGCTGTTAGGGAGAGCCAGCCACACATTTGCTGGTCATATGATACTTTCATTTCCGAAATGAAAAAAGTTTTTGATCACCCGGTACGGGGGAGGGATGCTGCTAGGCGCCTTCTGTCTCTCCGGCAGGGCTCCCGTAGTGTAGCCGAATTTTCAGTGGAGTTTAGAACAGTGGCTTCCGACTCACGCTGGAATAACGAGTCACTACAGGATGCTTTTCTTCAGGGGCTGAACGAAGCAATTAAAGACGAGCTAGCGGCTAGGGATGATCCAGGTAGCTTGGATAATTTAATAGCCACAGCCATTAAGATTGATAATCGCCTCAGAGAGAGACGTAGGGATAGGACTAGCCGTCACTCCAATCCCAGCGACTTCTCACTTGATCCCCAAATTGGAACCGCCACTACCCCTATTCCCCGATCTTTCCCGACTCCTTACTCAGCCTCATCCCATGGAGATGAGCCCATGCAAGTGGGAAGGGCCCGCCTCTCACCATCTGAGCGTGCTAGAAGGATCCATGCTGGGGAATGTGTTTATTGCAGCCAAACCAGTCATCTCGTTTCCTCCTGTCCTAGTCTGCCAAAAGGTCAGGCTCGTCAGTAGCTGTGGGGATTCTGGCGAGCCCTTCCTCCTCTCTCAACCCCCGACCCAGAACGCAGCTAGAAGCCATGCTGTGCTGCAACCAACAGTCCCTACCCCTGCTCGCCTTAGTGGACTCGGGGGCGGATGAGAATTTTTTGGACATTGACATTGCAGCTCAGGCAGGAATTTCCTGCGAAGTGTTAGATTCACCTCTTAGTGCTAATGCTCTAAATGGAAAATTCCTGGCCCAAGTCACTCACCGCACCAAGCCAGTAAACCTCATTCTGTCTGGAAACCATCGTGATTTTATTCAGTTTCACCTAATTTCCTCACCTCAGGCCCCCATAGTGTTGGGCCATCCCTGGTTAAGAACTCACAACCCCCAGATTGATTGGGTAACTGGCAAGATCATTAGTTGGAGTTCTTTTTGCTTATCCTCATGCCTGCAGTCTGCCCTACCGCCAGCAGAGGCCGCCTCTCCACCACTCAAGATCGAGCCGCCTGACCTGTCATCTGTCCCCACTGAATATCATAACCTAGGAGAGGTGTTCAGTAAACAGCGAGCTCTTTCTCTTCCTCCTCATCGACCCTACGACTGTCCCATTGACCTCCTTCCCGGGGCCCCTCTGCCTTCCTCACGTCTGTTCAACCTATCTCGCCCTGAGAGAAAATCCATGGAAAATTACATCCATGACTCCCTGGCTGCTGGTGTCATTCGGCCATCCTCCTCCCCGGTCGGTGCTGGGTTTTTCTTCGTCTCCAAGAAGGACCGCTCACTGCGGCCCTGCATTGATTACAGGGGTCTCAATGCCATTACTGTAAAAAACAAATACCCACTACCCCTCATTAACTCCGCCTTTGAACCCCTCCAGGAAGCCACCATTTTTTCCAAACTGGACCTCCGCAATGCCTACCACCTCGTCAGAATCCGAGAAGGGGACGAGTGGAAGACGGCCTTTAACACACCACTCGGTCACTTCGAGTATCTGGTGATGCCTTTTGGACTGACGAATGCCCCTGCAGTCTTTCAGTCAATGGTGAACGATGTGCTCCGTGACCTCCTCAACCGATCAGTCTTTGTCTACCTGGATGACATCCTCATATTCTCTCGTAACAAGGAGGAGCACATTATCCATGTCAGGCAGGTGCTGCAGAGACTCCGGGAGAACAGACTCTTTGTAAAGGCGGAGAAATGAGAATTCCATGTCAACAGTCTCATTCCTGGGCTACATCGTTGAGGAAGGAAAGCTTAGGTCCGACCCTGAGAAGATCCAAGCGGTGGTGGGGTGGCCCAAACCAACCTCAGTCAAACTGCTTCAACAGTTTCTTGGTTTCGCCAATTTCTATCGGCGCTTCATCAGGGACTACAGCAGAGTGGCGGGTCCTTTAACCAGACTCACTTCCCCCACAACTGGCTTTTCCTGGACCCCAGAGTGCGATGCAGCCTTTTCAGAGCTAAAGAGACTCTTCACCACTGCCCCTGTGCTCATCCACCCTGATTCCTCTCGCCAGTTCGTTGTGGAGGTCGATGCCTCCAACACCGGGGTAGGAGCAGTTCTTTCCCAGTGCTCGGAACGAGACCAAAAATTGCATCCTTGTGCATTTTTCTCTCGCCGCCTCACCCCAGCTGAGAAGAACTATGACGTGGGTAACAGAGAGCTGCTGGCTGTCAAACTTGCCCTAGAGGAGTGGAGGCACTGGCTGGAGGGAGCTGAACTCCCTTTTATTGTATGGACGGACCACAAGAACCTGGTGTACATCCAATCTGCCAAGCGCCTTAACTCCCGTCAGGCTCGATGGGCCCTGTATTTCGGCCGCTTCTCATTCACCCTCACCTACCGTCCAGGGTCACGGAACCTCAAGCCTGACGCCCTCTCTCGCCAGTTCGCTTCCGATGGACCAGCTGCCAGTCCAGACACTATCCTGCCTGCCTCCTGCGTGGTAGGGGCTGTTACCTTGGAGATTGAGTCATTGGTCAGGGAGGCCCAGCGAGCGCAGCCTAGCCCAGGTAACTGCCCAGCTAATTGTCTTTTTGTGCCTACCCCTGTTCGCTCCAAGGTCCTGCAATGGGCACACACCTCTCGTTTCTCATGTCATCCTGGTGTCCATCGCACACTGTTCGTTCTCAAACAACGCTTCTGGTGGCCTTCCATGGCTCAAGACACCAGGGCCTTTGTTGCTGCCTGTACAGTGTGTGCCCGCGCCAAGTCCTCCCACCAGCCTCCCGCTGGCCTGCTTCGCCCACTGCCAGTACCTAGTCGCCCTTGGTCGCATGTGGCATTGGATTTTGTTACTGGACTTCCACTTTCACAAGGAAATACCATCATCCTAACTATTGTGGACAGATTCTCAAAGATGGTACACTTTGTGGCTCTTTCCAAACTTCCCACTGCCCGAGAGACTGCAGATCTTCTGGTCAACCATGTAGTTCGACTTCATGGGATCCCCACCGACATCGTCTCTGACCGGGGGCCCCCAGTTCATTTCCCACGTTTGGAAGGCCTTCTGTCAGGCTCTGGGAGCATCGGTGAGCCTGTCATCTGGCTATCATCCTCAGACGAACGGGCAAACAGAACGGGCCAACCAGGATCTGGGGTCGGCCCTTCGTTGTGTGGCTTTCAAGAACCCTTCGTCATGGGTCCCACATCTGCCATGGATCGAGTATGCCCACAACTCCCTGCCAAGTGCAGCCACAGGTATTTCACCTTTTCATTGTGCCATGGGTTTCCAACCACCTCTGTTTCCAGCCCAGGAAGAGGAAGTTGCTGTTCCCTCCGTTCAGACCCACCTTCGTCGCTGTCGTAAGGTGTGGAGGGACACCCGAGCAGCCCTGCTCCGCTCCGCTGCCCGCAACCGCCTCATCGCAGACCGCCACAGGACCCAGGCCCCCAACTACTTACCAGGTCAGAGTGTTTGGCTTTCATCCAAAGATCTCCCACTCAAGACAGAGTCAAAAAAAACTTACCCCACGGTATGTCGGTCCCTTCATCATCGACTCCATTATTAATCCATCTGCAGTCAAACTCAAACTTCCCTCACACATGAAGGTTCATCCAACATTTCATGTATCTCTGTTGAAACCTGTTGCCAGCAGTCCTTTGTCTCCTCCAGTGAGTGTTCCCCCACCCCCGCGCATCATCAATAATCATCCAACGTACACCGTCAGGCGATTGTTGGACGTTCGTCGCCGTGGAAGGGGATTCCAATATCTGGTGGATTGGGAGGGCTATGGTCTAGAGGAGAGGTGTTGGGTTCCCCGGCGAGACATCGTGGGCGCATCTCTGATACGGGACTTCCACCGGGATAACCCTGGAAGACCTGGTAAACCTGGTAGACCGCCTGGAGGCGTCCCTTAAGGGGGGGGTACTGTGGTGGTTGCATTCTCCAGCCACCTTCCTTGTGTGTGTGTTTTCCCTTCCCTGTCTGTGTGGGCGTGGTTGCCTGTCACTCCTGGCTCCCGGCTCAAATCTCCACCAGCTGCAAACCAGTTGAGCAACTCTCCCTCTGCAACACACCTGATTCCCATCAGCCATTACAGATGGTATATCAGCGGAGGCTCCACAACCTGTCAGAGCCAGATCGTTGTTAACCCCAGTGGTAAAACTATTAGCCTTCTCAGCCTTCTTATAGTATAGTGACTATTTTCGCTACACCTGAATTTATTCTTACCTGTTTCTTCTTGTGCTCCAGGATTACGCGTCAAATGGATTACGTTCCCAGTGGATTAAAACTCCGGAGGATACTCTTCAGTGGATTACGCTCCAGTGGATACTCTCCAGCCGGATTATCTCCTCCAAATAAACCTTTATAACACACTGCCGTGTCCTGCGTTTGGGTTCTCTCAGATAACCGTAACAACTGTAACTTTATCTATGTACTTTTAATGTTATTTTATTAGCTTTTCTTTTTAATGACTGGTTTTAAATGCCATTTCTAATGTCTTTCATTTTTTGTAAAGCACTTTGAATTGCCATGTGTTGAAAAGTGCTATATAAATAAACTTGCCTTGCCTAATAAAGATGTCATGTGAAACATAAAATGGATTTGTTGATGGGAATTAATGTGAATAAATGAACTCTAGGTTAACGGTACTCTTGCTATAACTACTCACCGACACTCTATACACCTTGTCCCTCATGCTAGCCCTGACACCACCGGTATGCACACCTTCATCTAGGCTGCACTGTTTTACGTGTCCTGACTTGTAGTGGTTCTCTCCTCTATCTCCAATCTTCTTGTCATCTTTGTAAAACGATATCAGACTGGTAATTGCACAGCCATGACTTCTAGTTAAATTCAGTGTGGCTAAAATGAAAAATTCTTTGTTAAAAATATGCAAGCACGCGGAAGTCAAAGTCAGCTTTATTGTAAAAAAATTCTACATGTGTTTATACATCCAGAAATATCGGTGTCGCCACAGTGTGACATGTATACATAAACAAACAAAAAAGGGCCTAGATAACGTGGTAATACATAAAACAAAACAAAAAGGGGCCTAGATAAACGTGGTATACATAAACAAAAACAAAAGGGGCCTAGATAACCGGGGTATACAGTTTAAAAATGTTCAAAAGTGCAGTTTCAGTGCAAGTCCAGTTGAAACGATAATTAAGTTGGCGTGACGTTGAAGTCGTGCGACCCTGCTGTACTGGCTTGTAGTTCGTTTATAGCATAACGTTAGCATTTCGCTTTTGGGCGACTAGATTTATGAGTTCAAGAATTATAAAAGTAGGGGGAGACATGTGGGAGATTATCCGGCTGAACAAAACGTGATCCCTCTCTTAAATGTGTGTCAACCCAGACCTTATTTCGAGCTATTTTCAAAAATCCTATGGAGAAAATTGCATTGCGTTTTTGACGAAGGAAACCGGAAGAAGTTTACATCCGGGTTTTAAGGGACGCGTCACTGCGGTTCTCTATTTCGAGCGATTACGCCAAGATCCTCAACTATGGTTTTAAGCTCGCTGATTGGATGTGTTAGCCGGCAATGCATGCTGGGATTTTGGTGTTTATTTATATGAATCCGGAACAACCTTTTAAAAGAATAGAAATAATAGCTTATTCCGAGTGCTGCTTGCTTTTCTCTTTGAAAGTCATGCACATAACGGCATTGTATACACGGTTTCGGGCCGTAGTTCTTTATTTAGAGAGCCCTGATGAGGAAGACCTTTGGAAGAAACTGGAAGAAATGCCGCCGAAACTGAATACTTGACGTGGATCATAAATATATCAACAGATAATCTTCAATTTCTCTTCACACAATACGTCTCCTTGCAGTATCAACACTAATTCGGCTGACTTTTACATTTGATCTAATTCATAGATAGGTTATATTTACACCATAACGGTGCACAGCTGATATAAAAGGACTGTAGTTTTTAAAGATATTACTGATTTTCTTTGAATGTAAGAATGTAAATACTGAGTCTGAAATAGTATAAGGCAATATGCTGTAACATTATGTGAAAGCATGCATAAAACTATACATCTTCAGATGTTGTACATACACACTAATAATACAAGTTATTATGGCTGTGTGTACCTTGTGTACACCTCCTAGTGGTTAAAGCACGTTATTGAATTATGTTTTTTATGTGTTATATATTGATTAAAAAAATATTAAGACTACATACTTTCATAGGGGGAAAGTATAAATATAGAAATATAGAATATAAAAAATGCAAGAAGATACTATCTAGTGATCTCTACAATAAAACAGTTTAGTGGCAGGATGTACAAAGATATTAATAGGAGGAGGTGCACAACAGAAAAACGGATTAACCTTTGAAAATCTTGAAAGGGATGTGCAAAATAGCCATAAATATACAGTCTTATACAGTAACTCAAATAATGCAGTGGAGTAAAATACCAGGTTAACCTCTGTATTGTAGTGGAGTAGAATTACAAGTAGCAATGAGCTGTCATGTGGGTATATATTAATGCTATATATTTAATGCTGCGCATTATGGACACAAGCGATTTTCACCCATTTATTAATTATATGTTTTACATTTGATAACACCAATGTGTTTAATACTGGCAACTTCTAATTGTGGGAAAAACGAAAACGTTCAGGTAGAGACGTCCGGCATAGAACATTTTGTGAAACACAATAGCCGCATGTGTAGTTCTGGGGGGGCGTTCGATTCCAGTTTGGGATAGTCGTTGGCGTGGTTTCGTTCCATTTCACACAGCTGTTTGACGCTCTGCGTAACCTTACGGGGACTGTAGTCCTAAACGATAGTCTGGGGATTATGGGTAGTGTAGGTGCCATCCTAAACTCAGAAATGTTGACAATCGCAATGATGCTCGAAATGTCCCTTATAGGCCTATGTCTGTTTCCGGTTATTTTTATTTTGAAATTCAGTTCCTGACGGACACCAAAAAAAGCCCGAGATTATGGAATTAAACCAATAAATAAAAGCAAAGATAATTTGTGTGTTATTGGTGAGTAAATAACAGTGTGTTATTTTGAAAAGAATAACAAATTAGAAGGAAAAAATATTTAAAAATATAGATTTCAGTATCCTGAGGCTCTGACCCCCATTTATTTTCCTCACAGAACGGCAACAAAAAGTCCGAAATTATACGATTTAAAATAAAAGCAATAATTGTGGGCTTGATATTGAGTAAGACAATGTTTTTTATGACCACACAGCTTCCGGTCTCCCACGACCCGACCGGAGAAAAAGACGTGGCTGGCAGGCAGGAGAAATACATTGCTTTTAAAAATCGTGCTGTGCAACATGAAAAAAAGGGCAAATCGTGTTGGTGAACACGAATCAATAGATTAAAAGTCGTGTTGGTGAACACGAAATGCCGTGAGACTGGGTTGCCCTATTTACACCCTCTGTCTGAAATGAAAGCTGAGATTCAGAGTTATTTTCGACTTTCGGGGGTTATAAAGTTGTGACTTACTGTCACTGAAAACATACAATTCATTGTATGGGCTTAACAATGTGATTGCCATATTTCGCTTCCAATACCATTGCAGATCTGCTGTTAGCTAGTGTAGCTAACGTGTAATTGATAAGAAAAAGTATCTTGTTTGTCATAGATATGGACTCAAAGTGAAACATAATTTAAAACCTCTTATCCTGAGCACATTCAAAAAGTACGGTGGCCCTGATGTGCAATACACCACAGCATTTCACAAAACACAACAGCATTTCAGAAAACACAACAGCATTTCACAAAACGCCACAGCATTTCAGAAAACACAACAGCATTTCACAAAACGCCACAGCATTTCAGAAAACACAACAGCATTTCACAAAACGCCACAGCATTTCAGAAAACACAACAGCATTTCAGAAAACACAATAGCATTTCAGAAAACACAACAGCATTTCACAAAAACGCCACAGCATTTCACAAAACGCCACAGCATTTCACAAAACTCCACAGCATTTCAGAAAACGCCACAGCATTTCAGAAAACACCACAGCATTTCACATTGGACGGAAAGGGTATTCCTTTAGGGAGAACACTTCTTGTTTGTGATTGGACAGAGCCAGCCATAGAAGCACTGCTGTGATTGGTTGTTTTTGCTGCCAGTCAAGAAATTACGCTTTGTGATTGGCCCAACACATCAGCCGTTAGCTGTTAGCACACACTCAGATCTCACAGCTCCTCATACAGATGGAGCACTCCAGATCAGACTCAAATGGGTGTGTCCCAGTCAAAAGCCCAGCGGATGCCAGTGGCTGGGGGTGTTGCTAAATTGCTAGAGGGCGTTGCCCAATTTCCCCATTTGTTCAATTACAGGACTTAACCATGAGATGGCGCTTCATTCACAAAATACACAATGGGTGTTGGAGAAACATCAATATTTTAGATCAAATAAAGTATATAGTTTGCTTTATGCAGTATATTTCTTGTAATATTGTACAGTAGATTGAAGTAAATCAATTTATACATTAAGATAAGATAAGATGGACCTTTATTAATCCCGTGGGGAAATTCAGTAGTTCAAACAGCAACAGGGTGAGAGTGAAAAACAGGACAGCAGATTCACACAGATTAATAAAATCAAAAATAAGATGAGCGATAAAAATAATAATAATAATGAGAAACTATGAAATAAGAAATGAATAAAACTAAAATGTAATTATCATATCATATATATAATGTATTGTATTATTAAGTAATATCATACATTAACCCCATTATAGCAGATGCCACATTGAATGGATGAACACATGTATGCATCAATAATTACAACAGAGTATTTCTAAATACAAGTTGTAAAATACTTATATGTATTTATATTAACCCTTTGGAGTCGACCGTCACGCCGGTGTGATCAGATCACATGACCTGTTCAAGCTGGTGCCGCATAAAAACAGTCCGGACAACATTGCCGTGTGTTTCTGTCGAAAGTACTGGCTTGAAACTATATCCCAGTCTTTGTTTCATGCAAAAGACCCAGTAAACACGGACATACGATGATATAAAGTTAATACAGATATATTTCAGAAGTATGAATAATGGAAGCACATATTTTAATATCTTCGCTGTATTTTATCATTTTACGAAACGGAAAATACTGGAAACTGTAGATCCTGCTCAACAGGATGTATATGTGTATTTCTGTCGAAAGTACTGGCTTGAAACTATATGCCAGTCTTTGTTTCATGCAAAAATACCCAATAAACACGGACATACGATGATATAAAGTTAATACAGATATATTTCAGAAGTATGAAATATGGAAGCACATATTTTAATATCTTCGCCGTAATTTTATCATTTTACGAAACGGAAAATACTGGAAACTGTAGATCCTGCTCAACAGGATGTATATGTGTATTTCTGTCGAAAGTACTGGCTTGAAACTATATGCCAGTCTTTGTTTCATGCAAAAATACCCAATAAACACGGACATACGATGATATAAGTTAATACAGATATATTTCAGAAGTATGAATAATGGAAGCACATATTTTAATATCTTCGCCGTATTTTATCATTTTACGAAACGGAAAATACTGGAAACTGTAGATTCTGCTCAACAGGGTGTATTTACCATGGAGGGGGTGAGGTAATCAGTTAAACGGAGTGAGACGAAAAGAGACGAAGAGGACGGCGGGAACCGAAGAGAGACGGCGGGAAATGGAGAGAGACGAAGATATACGAAGACAGGCGGCGGGAGACGAAGAGAGGCTGCGGGAGACTGCGATTGAAGTAAAGTGACAGACAACATTGAGAATTTAGATATAGTTAGATAGATTTAGTTTTGAAGACTCAACTATGATGAAGAGAACTCTGAATGTGAGTCAAGCTTTAAGCTTGTTTTTTGACATGGAGGAGGAGGAATCTGTGATGTTGCCCTCTGTGTCGTTGACAGAAACCGCTTTGAAGCGTGGCACAGATAAAGACAGAAAAAACTGATTTTTGTACATAATGTGTGTATATATATTTTTATTATATTTATAATAACACTTTTGCCTTATCAGAATGAAATCCCATGCTACCTCAATCAAACTTTCACATTATCATAGTGACATCCCATGTATATATTTCCAGCTTTTAAATGGTTTCGTTGTGTATGTTTGTGTTGTGAAAAATAAAATCATTTTCAAAATCTGTTTTTACGTTTTTTTAGTGATTTGGGTCCAACATGTTCATATAGTAGACGATCACTGCTCTAAACAAAGTCAAAAATCCTACATCCAATCGAAATAAATATAATTAATTATGATGAATACGTTAAGTCTTGTTCATTGTTTTTCACTTTTATTAAATGTTTGATATTTCCGGTGGAAATGGTGGACTATCGGACATTCAAACTGCAGCATATTTTCACTCTTACACACATATATTCTCATTTTAGACATACATTTTCACTCTTACAGAGGAAGAGCGATCTCCCTGTGTCTCTCTGTGTGCGGGGGATCACAGGAGGGGGGGTGGGAGAGCTTGGAATGTGACTCCACACATTCCGATGGCCAATTAGTTTTAAACAAAGGGTCCCGAACATACAGTATAGGAAACATGGGGGGTTGCAACCAGGTGCAACAAGCAGTAAAGTGAAAAGTATGTTCACAATCTACAGAATAAAATATATAATGAATTGAATGATGAATAAATAGTGAGGGGTATGAATACACTAGATATCAGCCTGTGAGCAGTATGAACAGTGTGTTAATCGTTAATGTCAGATATGTACTAAGTAAATAGCCTACATTAATTTCATGATGGATTAAACCACATTTATTTCGTTAAAAATAAACAAAATGATTAAATGTAGGGTGAATTGCCCTAATGTGGAACATTTTTGCATTTCAGACTTCGGGAATATATTGCGACAAGAAGCCGATTCAATAAATCAAAATCCAGTAACATTCTGAAATCCCCAGGATGTGTCCTACTCAAACCAAAAGAGAACATGCAGATATTAAACTAATAAAGAAATGGTAGACATATTAGTACTCTTAGTGCCAAGTTGTCTCAGACATCTGTTTTTCCTAATGTGGGACAGTTCTGTGCAAAATGTGGGACACTGAAAAGTCTATATTAAAAAGCCTCAGTCACCTTCATTCATGTAATAAAAAAATCTCAGGCCAGTAACACTCAAAGCTACAGTAAATGTGCAATACCATGCTATGTTACTATTTATAATGTTATTGTTGTTATAACAGAAGATGTTTTTATTTAAATTGAAGTTAAATGCATCAATCTGGTGCACTGAGGGCAAAATTAGTAGATTTGTGGATACAGCTCTCAACACTGATATGAAACAGAACTGTTCTTACAATGTGTGTTGGAAGGTATTAAATTACTATGCATATTTTATTGTGTAAACACACAGCTGATCACCTGAGAGCTGCCGTTTCATTCAGAGCGTTTAAAAAAACGACGGTCTTATTTCAACAACTCAATGTGTGATTATTATAGCAGTAATATTAGACACTAATAATACAGTAGTAAACTATTAACACTGTACATATTATTGTTTGCCGTGGGATTAGGGTGATCGGTAGTGAGAGCCGCTGCATTTTCCTCCGGTCGGATGTGATATAAAAACTCCACCACCATACTAGGGCCCCTTTTGAACTTTTTGCGGTTCCTGAGAGGAGGTTTGACCATGTCAATATCGACCTCGTAGGTCCGCTTCCCCCCTCTCACGGTTTCACCTACCTGTTTACGATGGTGGACAGGACGACCCACTGGCCCGAGGCCGTTCCCCTCGCCTCAACATCAGCTTCCGACGTCGCCCGCGCTTTCATCGGCACGTGGCTGGCGCGCTTCGGGACCCCGTCTGACCTCTCCTCTGACCGCGGTTCTCAGTTCACCTCGGAGCTGTGGAACGCTGTTGCTGTGGGTTTGGGGATCAAGCTGCACCGCACCACCGCATATCACCCCCAGGATAACGGATTGTGTGAGCGGTTTCATCGGTCCATGAAGGCGTCACTGCGTGCCGGCTTGACAGACGGCAACTGGGTGGATAAGCTCCCATGGGTTATGCTCGGCCTCAGGTGTGCCCCCAAAGAAGACCTGCAGTCCTCGTCGGCGGAGCTCGTCTATGGCCAGACGCTACGGGTCCCCGGGGAATTCATTCCCACCGCCAGTGCCCTGGTCTGCAGCCGGGCAGCGGTCCTCCCTGCTGGAGACCGCCGGGACATTCACGCCCGTCCCCACGTCGCAGCACAGCAACCCAGCTTTCCGGGTGTCTCCCGGATTATGGTCGGCAGATTTCGTTTTTATTCGCCACGACGCCCACCGCGGTCCCCTGCGCCCCCCTTACGACGGTCCGTTCAGGGTCATACGTCACGGGGACAAGAGCCTGGTGGTGGACGTTGGTGGCAGGCCTGAGACTGTGTCCGTTGATCGAATTAAGCCTGCTCACGTGGACATTTCCAGGCCGTTGGAGTTGGCTCTGCCCCCACGTCGGGGCCGCCTTCCCATGGCCCTCCCATGGCCCGCCCCCTGTGGGGATGCCCTCGCCCTCGTTGGCGCCCCTGCCCTCGCCTGCGGCCCCGCCCTCCTCGGCCCCTGTGGTCCGTACGCGCCGGGGTCGAGTGGTACTTCCTCCCAGGCACGAGGATTTTGACTATGGGTGAATACTGGGGGGGCTTGTGTGGTGATTGACATTACTCACCCACGGATCTATGGGTTGGGGTATTGTTCCGCACGGACATTTGAGTGAGCTGGACTTCGCTTCCTGGGCATGAAGTTGTTTACATGTGTGTTCAGATGCTAAATAAAAGTATAGCTTGTCACTTTGATACCCCGCCTCCGACTCCCGTCTCTCGGCACTACAATGGTCAAACAATTTATTTAGTTGATAGATTTAGAGGACTTAATGTTTGTGAAATAACATGTTTAACATGTCCCTCAAAATAAAAAATGTATACAAAAAAATTGTAGTAAAACAGTAATGTCTTGTTAGTGCTGCATGAAGATTGTCGTCACTAACGAATGTACCGGGAAGTAATCCAATCTGAGTTTAAACCTCTGTTATGTTTAATAACCATTACTTTCAGAACACGCTCTTACTAAGACTGACTTAAAAAGGACTTGTATGCTGATTTACAGCTTCATATTTGTGACATGTTTTATATGCCTGTGCTGCAGCACCTATTTCAACCCAGTCTCACGGCATTTCGTGTTCACCAACACGATTTTTAATCTATTGATTCGTGTTCACCAACACGATTTGCCCCTTTTTTTCGTGTTGCACAGCACGATTTTAAAAGCAATGTATTTCTACTGGTAATGTCGTGCCTGCAGGCTGCAGCACGTCTTTTCTCCGGTCGGGTCGTGGAAGACCGGAAGCTGTGTGGTTCATAAAAACATGTTCTTACTCAATATCAAGCCACAATTATTGCTTTTATTTTAAATCGTATAATTTCGGACTTTTGTTGCCGTCTGTGAGGAAAATAAATGGGGCTCAGAGCCTCAGGATACTGAAATCTGTATTTTTTAAATCTTTTTTTCCTTCTAATTTGTTATTCTTTTCAAAATAACACACTGTTATTTACTCACCAATAGCACACAATTATCCTTGCTTTTATTTATTGGTTTAATTCCATAATCTCTGGCTTTTTTGGCGTCCGTCAGGAACTGAATTTCAAAATAAAAATAACCGGAAACAGACGTAGGCATAGAGAACCGCAGTGACGCGTCGTAAAACCCGGAAGTAAGTTAGCATTTTTAGCACTTCCGGTTCCTTCGTCAAAAAAGCAATGTATTTTCTCCATAGGGTTTTGGAAAATAGCTCGAAATAAGGTCTGTGGTTGACACAAATTTAAGAGATAAATCACGTTTTGTTCTACGACAGTAGATACATCAGCAGTGACCCCACTGGTGATTTTTGAAGAGTTTACGTGTCTGAAAAAACGATGGTTGTTACCCGAGTGGCTGAATAGGACTACAGAAATTGTCGAGGTCGTTGTACGTCATTACGCCTACACACGTAAACACTCCAGCTAAGTTTGTTTTCCCCTGTGTTCTGCTTGAAAGCAAGTACCTGCCTATCTTTAGTATCTGTATATCTATATCTGACCATTAGAATCTGTATTTTTGAAATTGTCGTTTTTTTAACACCGTAGTTTTACAAATTATAGAATAATTAGTTACCAGTGTTTTCCAATTTTACTCGGCAGTTCGTTTCGTTAGCTAACGTCAGCTACAAGAGAAGAGCAATGAAGAACAACAAAATAAGTTACCATAGCTATGCAGATGACACACACATTTACGTAACCATTTCACCAGGAGACTATGCTCCAATTCAAACACTGAGTAAGTGCATTGAACACATCAATGACTGGATGTGTCAGAACTTTCTCCAATTAAACAAAGATAAAACTGAGGTAATGGTCTTTGGAGCCAAGGCAGAAACGTATAAAAGTGAGCGCTGAGCTTCAGTCTGCAATGTTCAAAACAACAGATAAAGCCAGAAATCTAGGTGTAGTCATGGACTCTGACCTGAGTTTCAACAGTCACATTAAAACAGTTACTAAATCAGCCTACTATCACCTAAAGAACATATCTAGGATTAAAAGACTAATGTCACAGCAGGATTTGGAAAAACTTGTCCATGCTTTTATCTTCAGTAGACTCGACTACTGCAATGGTGTCTTCACAGGTCTCACTAAAAAATCTATTAGGAAGCTGCGGCTGATTCAGAACGCTGCTGCTCGAGTCCTCACTAACACTAAGAAAGTGGATCACATCACTCCTGTTCTGAAGTCTTTACACTGGCTTCCTGTGTGTCAAATAATAGATTTCAAAATACTGCTGCTGGTTTATAAAGCTTTGAATGGTTTAGGCCCAAAATACATTTCTGACCTACTGCTAAATTATGAACCATCCAGATCTCTCAGGTCTTCAGGGACTGGTCAGCTTTCTGTCCCCAGAGTCAGAACTAAACATAAAGAAGGAGCGTTCAGTTATTATGCTCCAAATATCTGGAACAAACTCCCAGAAACCTGCAGGTCCGCTGCAACTCTGACTACTTTTAAATCCAGACTGAAGACTTTTCTTTTTGCCGCTGCTTTTAATTGAACTATTCATATCTTAAACTGCACTGTTGTGGTGGTTGCATTCTCCAGCCACCTTCCTTGTGTGTGTGTTTTCCCTTTCCCTGTCTGTGTGGGCGTGGTGCCTGTCACTCCTGGCTCCCGGCTCAAATCTCCACCAGCTGCAAACAGTTGAGCACTCTCCTCTGCAACACACCTGATTCCCATCAGCCATTACAGATGGTATATCAGCGGAGGCTCCACAACCTGTCAGCGCCAGATCGTTGTTAAACCCCAGTGGTAAAACTCTTAGCCTTCTCAGCCTTCTTATAGTATAGTGACTATTTTCGCTACACCTGAATTTATTCTTACCTGTTCTTCTTGTGCTCCAGGATTACGCGTCAATGGATTACGTTCCAGT
This sequence comes from Pseudochaenichthys georgianus, assembly GCF_902827115.2. Taxonomy (NCBI): domain Eukaryota; kingdom Metazoa; phylum Chordata; class Actinopteri; order Perciformes; family Channichthyidae; genus Pseudochaenichthys; species Pseudochaenichthys georgianus. The sequence continues at coordinate 26,042,577 of NC_047523.1, read as the reverse complement.
GGATTAAAACTCCGGAGGATACTCTTCAGTGGATTACGCTCCAGTGGATACTCTCCAGCCGGATTATCTCCTCCAAATAAAACCTTTATATCACACTGCCGTGTCCTGCGTTTGGGTTCTCTCAGATAACCGTAACAGAACGATCTGGCCAGTATGGACCCAGCGGACACTGGCTACCAGGCCAAAACTACGGACGAACTCTGCCAAGCCCTGGTCAGTCAAGGCGCTCTCGTGGGGCATCATGATACAGTTCTCCGTGAGGCATTGGAGACTCTCCGGAACCTCTCCGTTAATGTGCAAAGAATCGGCACGCAGGTAGAACTGCTCACTTCACAGGCTTTTCCTCCGCAGCACGCTGCACAGCCGACAGCCCCTTCCCCCCCTCCTGCCGCACTCCTCCATCAGCTACGAGAGGCTGTCATTCCCACACCTGAATGATACGCTGGAGATTTGGGTAATTGTAGAGCCTTTTTGTTCCAGTGTACGTTAGTTTTTGAGCAGCAGCCTAGTACTTATCACACAGATGGGGCTAGGGTAGCATATGTAATGAGCCTGTTGAGGGGGAGAGCTTTAGATTGGGCTACAGCTGTTAGGGAGAGCCAGCCACACATTTGCTGGTCATATGATACTTTCATTTCCGAAATGAAAAAAGTTTTTGATCACCCGGTACGGGGGAGGGATGCTGCTAGGCGCCTTCTGTCTCTCCGGCAGGGCTCCCGTAGTGTAGCCGAATTTTCAGTGGAGTTTAGAACAGTGGCTTCCGACTCACGCTGGAATAACGAGTCACTACAGGATGCTTTTCTTCAGGGGCTGAACGAAGCAATTAAAGACGAGCTAGCGGCTAGGGATGATCCAGGTAGCTTGGATAATTTAATAGCCACAGCCATTAAGATTGATAATCGCCTCAGAGAGAGACGTAGGGATAGGACTAGCCGTCACTCCAATCCCAGCGACTTCTCACTTGATCCCCAAATTGGAACCGCCACTACCCCTATTCCCCGATCTTTCCCGACTCCTTACTCAGCCTCATCCCATGGAGATGAGCCCATGCAAGTGGGAAGGGCCCGCCTCTCACCATCTGAGCGTGCTAGAAGGATCCATGCTGGGGAATGTGTTTATTGCAGCCAAACCAGTCATCTCGTTTCCTCCTGTCCTAGTCTGCCAAAAGGTCAGGCTCGTCAGTAGCTGTGGGGATTCTGGCGAGCCCTTCCTCCTCTCTCAACCCCCGACCCAGAACGCAGCTAGAAGCCATGCTGTGCTGCAACCAACAGTCCCTACCCCTGCTCGCCTTAGTGGACTCGGGGGCGGATGAGAATTTTTTGGACATTGACATTGCAGCTCAGGCAGGAATTTCCTGCGAAGTGTTAGATTCACCTCTTAGTGCTAATGCTCTAAATGGAAAATTCCTGGCCCAAGTCACTCACCGCACCAAGCCAGTAAACCTCATTCTGTCTGGAAACCATCGTGATTTTATTCAGTTTCACCTAATTTCCTCACCTCAGGCCCCCATAGTGTTGGGCCATCCCTGGTTAAGAACTCACAACCCCCAGATTGATTGGGTAACTGGCAAGATCATTAGTTGGAGTTCTTTTTGCTTATCCTCATGCCTGCAGTCTGCCCTACCGCCAGCAGAGGCCGCCTCTCCACCACTCAAGATCGAGCCGCCTGACCTGTCATCTGTCCCCACTGAATATCATAACCTAGGAGAGGTGTTCAGTAAACAGCGAGCTCTTTCTCTTCCTCCTCATCGACCCTACGACTGTCCCATTGACCTCCTTCCCGGGGCCCCTCTGCCTTCCTCACGTCTGTTCAACCTATCTCGCCCTGAGAGAAAATCCATGGAAAATTACATCCATGACTCCCTGGCTGCTGGTGTCATTCGGCCATCCTCCTCCCCGGTCGGTGCTGGGTTTTTCTTCGTCTCCAAGAAGGACCGCTCACTGCGGCCCTGCATTGATTACAGGGGTCTCAATGCCATTACTGTAAAAAACAAATACCCACTACCCCTCATTAACTCCGCCTTTGAACCCCTCCAGGAAGCCACCATTTTTTCCAAACTGGACCTCCGCAATGCCTACCACCTCGTCAGAATCCGAGAAGGGGACGAGTGGAAGACGGCCTTTAACACACCACTCGGTCACTTCGAGTATCTGGTGATGCCTTTTGGACTGACGAATGCCCCTGCAGTCTTTCAGTCAATGGTGAACGATGTGCTCCGTGACCTCCTCAACCGATCAGTCTTTGTCTACCTGGATGACATCCTCATATTCTCTCGTAACAAGGAGGAGCACATTATCCATGTCAGGCAGGTGCTGCAGAGACTCCGGGAGAACAGACTCTTTGTAAAGGCGGAGAAATGAGAATTCCATGTCAACAGTCTCATTCCTGGGCTACATCGTTGAGGAAGGAAAGCTTAGGTCCGACCCTGAGAAGATCCAAGCGGTGGTGGGGTGGCCCAAACCAACCTCAGTCAAACTGCTTCAACAGTTTCTTGGTTTCGCCAATTTCTATCGGCGCTTCATCAGGGACTACAGCAGAGTGGCGGGTCCTTTAACCAGACTCACTTCCCCCACAACTGGCTTTTCCTGGACCCCAGAGTGCGATGCAGCCTTTTCAGAGCTAAAGAGACTCTTCACCACTGCCCCTGTGCTCATCCACCCTGATTCCTCTCGCCAGTTCGTTGTGGAGGTCGATGCCTCCAACACCGGGGTAGGAGCAGTTCTTTCCCAGTGCTCGGAACGAGACCAAAAATTGCATCCTTGTGCATTTTTCTCTCGCCGCCTCACCCCAGCTGAGAAGAACTATGACGTGGGTAACAGAGAGCTGCTGGCTGTCAAACTTGCCCTAGAGGAGTGGAGGCACTGGCTGGAGGGAGCTGAACTCCCTTTTATTGTATGGACGGACCACAAGAACCTGGTGTACATCCAATCTGCCAAGCGCCTTAACTCCCGTCAGGCTCGATGGGCCCTGTATTTCGGCCGCTTCTCATTCACCCTCACCTACCGTCCAGGGTCACGGAACCTCAAGCCTGACGCCCTCTCTCGCCAGTTCGCTTCCGATGGACCAGCTGCCAGTCCAGACACTATCCTGCCTGCCTCCTGCGTGGTAGGGGCTGTTACCTTGGAGATTGAGTCATTGGTCAGGGAGGCCCAGCGAGCGCAGCCTAGCCCAGGTAACTGCCCAGCTAATTGTCTTTTTGTGCCTACCCCTGTTCGCTCCAAGGTCCTGCAATGGGCACACACCTCTCGTTTCTCATGTCATCCTGGTGTCCATCGCACACTGTTCGTTCTCAAACAACGCTTCTGGTGGCCTTCCATGGCTCAAGACACCAGGGCCTTTGTTGCTGCCTGTACAGTGTGTGCCCGCGCCAAGTCCTCCCACCAGCCTCCCGCTGGCCTGCTTCGCCCACTGCCAGTACCTAGTCGCCCTTGGTCGCATGTGGCATTGGATTTTGTTACTGGACTTCCACTTTCACAAGGAAATACCATCATCCTAACTATTGTGGACAGATTCTCAAAGATGGTACACTTTGTGGCTCTTTCCAAACTTCCCACTGCCCGAGAGACTGCAGATCTTCTGGTCAACCATGTAGTTCGACTTCATGGGATCCCCACCGACATCGTCTCTGACCGGGGCCCCCAGTTCATTTCCCACGTTTGGAAGGCCTTCTGTCAGGCTCTGGGAGCATCGGTGAGCCTGTCATCTGGCTATCATCCTCAGACGAACGGGCAAACAGAACGGGCCAACCAGGATCTGGGGTCGGCCCTTCGTTGTGTGGCTTTCAAGAACCCTTCGTCATGGGTCCCACATCTGCCATGGATCGAGTATGCCCACAACTCCCTGCCAAGTGCAGCCACAGGTATTTCACCTTTTCATTGTGCCATGGGTTTCCAACCACCTCTGTTTCCAGCCCAGGAAGAGGAAGTTGCTGTTCCCTCCGTTCAGACCCACCTTCGTCGCTGTCGTAAGGTGTGGAGGGACACCCGAGCAGCCCTGCTCCGCTCCGCTGCCCGCAACCGCCTCATCGCAGACCGCCACAGGACCCAGGCCCCCAACTACTTACCAGGTCAGAGTGTTTGGCTTTCATCCAAAGATCTCCCACTCAAGACAGAGTCAAAAAAAACTTACCCCACGGTATGTCGGTCCCTTCATCATCGACTCCATTATTAATCCATCTGCAGTCAAACTCAAACTTCCCTCACACATGAAGGTTCATCCAACATTTCATGTATCTCTGTTGAAACCTGTTGCCAGCAGTCCTTTGTCTCCTCCAGTGAGTGTTCCCCCACCCCCGCGCATCATCAATAATCATCCAACGTACACCGTCAGGCGATTGTTGGACGTTCGTCGCCGTGGAAGGGGATTCCAATATCTGGTGGATTGGGAGGGCTATGGTCTAGAGGAGAGGTGTTGGGTTCCCCGGCGAGACATCGTGGGCGCATCTCTGATACGGGACTTCCACCGGGATAACCCTGGAAGACCTGGTAAACCTGGTAGACCGCCTGGAGGCGTCCCTTAAGGGGGGGGTACTGTGGTGGTTGCATTCTCCAGCCACCTTCCTTGTGTGTGTGTTTTCCCTTTCCCTGTCTGTGTGGGCGTGGTGCCTGTCACTCCTGGCTCCCGGCTCAAATCTCCACCAGCTGCAAACAGTTGAGCACTCTCCTCTGCAACACACCTGATTCCCATCAGCCATTACAGATGGTATATCAGCGGAGGCTCCACAACCTGTCAGAGCCAGATCGTTGTTAAACCCCAGTGGTAAAACTATTAGCCTTCTCAGCCTTCTTATAGTATAGTGACTATTTTCGCTACACCTGAATTTATTCTTACCTGTTCTTCTTGTGCTCCAGGATTACGCGTCAATGGATTACGTTCCAGTGGATTAAAACTCCGGAGGATACTCTTCAGTGGATTACGCTCCAGTGGATACTCTCCAGCCGGATTATCTCCTCCAAATAAAACCTTTATAACACACTGCCGTGTCCTGCGTTTGGGTTCTCTCAGATAACCGTAACAACTGTAACTTTTATCTATGTACTTTTAATGTTTATTTTATTAGCTTTTCTTTTTAATGACTGGTTTTAAATGCCATTTCTTAATGTCTTTCATTTTTTGTAAAGCACTTTGAATTGCCATGTGTTGAAAAGTGCTATATAAATAAACTTGCCTTGCCTAATAAAGATGTCATGTGAAACATAAAATGGATTTGTTGATGGGAATTAATGTGAATAAATGAACTCTAGGTTAACGGTACTCTTGCTATAACTACTCACCGACACTCTATACACCTTGTCCCTCATGCTAGCCCTGACAACACCGGTATGCACACCTTCATCTAGGCTGCACTGTTTTACGTGTCCTGACTTGTAGTGGTTCTCTCCTCTATCTCCAATCTTCTTGTCATCTTTGTAAAACGATATCAGACTGGTAATTGACACAGCCATGACTTCTAGTTAAATTCAGTGTGGCTAAAATGAAAATCTTTGTTAAAATATGCAAGCACGCGGAAGTCAAAGTCAGCTTTATTGTAAAAAAATTCTACATGTGTTATACATCCAGAAATATCGTTTCCCACAGTGTGACATGTATACATAAAACAAAACAAAAAGGGCCTAGATAAACGTGGTATACATAAAACAAAACAAAAAGGGCCTAGATAAACGTGGTATACATAAAACAAAACAAAAAGGGCCTAGATAACCGGGGTATACAGTTTAAAATGTTCAAAGTGCAGTTTCAGTGCAAGTCAGTTGAAACGATATTAAGTTGGCGTGACGTTGAAGTCGTGCGACCCTGCTGTACTGGCTTGTAGTTCGTTTATAGCATAACGTTAGCATTTCGCTTTTGGCGACTAGATTTATGATTCAAAAATTATAAAAGTAGGGGAGACATGTGGAGATTATCCGGCTGAACAAAACGTGATCCCTCTCTTAAATGTGTGTCAACCACAGACCTTATTTCGAGCTATTTTCAAAAATCCTATGGAGAAATTGCATTGCGTTTTTGACGAAGGAACCGGAAGAAGTTTACATCCGGGTTTTAGGACGCGTCACTGCGGTTCTCTATTTCGAGCGATTACCCAAGATCCTCAACTATGGTTTTAAGCTCGCTGATTGGATGTGTTAGCCGCAATGCATGCTGGGATTTGGTGTTTATATTATATGAAATCCGGAAAACATTTTAAAAGAATAAAATAATACTTAATTCCGAGTGCTCTTGCTTTTCTCTTTGAAAGTCATCACATAACGGCATTGTAATACACGGTTCGGCCGTAGTTCTTTATTTAGAGAGCCCTGATGAGAAGACCTTTGGAAAAACTGGAAGAAATGCCGCCGAAACTGAATACTTGACGTGGATCATAAATATATCAACAATAATCTTCAATTTCTCTTCACACAATACGTCTCCTTGCAGTATCAACACTAATTCGGCTGACTTTTACATTTGATCTAATTCATAGATAGGTTATATTTACACCATAACGGTGCACAGCTGATATAAAAGGACTGTAGTTTTTAAAGATATTACTGATTTTCTTTGAATGTAAGAATGTAAATACTGAGTCTGAAATAGTATAGCAATATGCTGTAACATTATGTGAAAGCATGCATAAAACTATACATCTTCAGATGTTGTACATACACACTAATAATACAAAGTTATTATGGCTGTGTGTACCTTGTGTACACCTCCTAGTGGTTAAAGCACGTTATTGAATTATTGTTTTTATGTGTTATATTTGATTAAAAAAATATTAAGACTACATACTTTCATAGGGGGAAAGTATAAATATAGAAATATAGAATATAAAAAAATCAAGAAGATACTATAAGTGATCTCTACAATAAAACAGTTTAGTGCAGGATGTACAAAGATATTAATAGGAGGAGGTGCACAACAGAAAAACGGATTAACCTTTGAAAATCTTGAAAGGGATGTGCAAAATAGCCATAATATACAGTCTTATACAGTAACTCAAATAAATGCAGTGGAGTAAAAATACCAGGTTAACCTCTGTATTGTAGTGGAGTAGAATTACAAAGTAGCAATGAGCTGTCATGTGGGTATATATTAATGCTATATATTAATGCTGCGCATTATGGACACAAGCGATTTTCACCCATTTATTAATTATATGTTTTACATTTGATAACACCAATGTGTTTAATACTGGCAACTTCTAATTGTGGGAAAAACGAAAACGTTCAGTAGAGACGTCCCATAGAACATTTTGTGAAACACAATAGCCAGCATGTGTAGTTCTGGGGGGGCGTTCGATTCCAGTTTTGGATAGTCTGGCGTGGTTTCGTTCCATTTCACACAGCTGTTTGACGCTCTGCGTAACCTTACGGGGACTGTAGTCCTAAACGATAGCTGGGGATTATGGGTAGTGTAGTGCCATCCTAAACTCAGAAATGTTGACAATCGCAATGATGCTCGAAATGTCCCTTATAGGCCTATGTCTGTTTCCGGTTATTTTTATTTTGAAATTCAGTTCCTGACGGACACCAAAAAAAGCCCGAGATTATGGAATTAAACCAATAAATAAAAGCAAAGATAATTGTGTGTTATTGGTGAGTAAATAACAGTGTGTTATTTTGAAAAGAATAACAAATTAGAAGGAAAAAATATTTAAAAATATAGATTTCAGTATCCTGAGGCTCTGACCCCCATTTATTTTCCTCACAGACGGCAACAAAAGTCCGAAATTATACGATTTAAAATAAAAGCAATAATTGTGGCTTGATATTGAGTAAGAACATGTTTTTATGAACCACACAGCTTCCGGTCTCCCACGACCCGACCGGAGAAAAAGACGTGCTGCAGGCAGGAGAAATACATTGCTTTTAAAATCGTGCTGTGCAACATGAAAAAAAGGGGCAAATCGTGTTGGTGAACACGAATCAATAGATTAAAAGTCGTGTTGGTGAACACGAAATGCCGTGAGACTGGGTTGCCTATTTACACCCTCTGTCTGAAATGAAAGCTGAGATCAGAGTTATTTTCGACTTTCGGGGGTTATAAAGTTTGACTACTGTCACTGAAAACATACAATTCATTTGTATGGGCTTAACAATGTGATTGCATATTTCCTTCCAATACCATTGCAGATCTGCTGTTAGCTAGTGTAGCTAACGTGTAATTGATAAGAAAAAGTATCTTGTTTGTCATAGATATGGACTCAAAGTGAAACATAATTTAAAACCTCTTATCCTGAGCACATTCAAAAAGTACGGTGGCCCTGATGTGCAATACACCACAGCATTTCACAAAACACAACAGCATTTCAGAAAACACAACAGCATTTCACAAAACGCCACAGCATTTCAGAAAACACAACAGCATTTCACAAAACGCCACAGCATTTCAGAAAACACAACAGCATTTCACAAAACGCCACAGCATTTCAGAAAACACAACAGCATTTCAGAAAACACAATAGCATTTCAGAAAACACAACAGCATTTCACAAAACGCCACAGCATTTCACAAAACGCCACAGCATTTCACAAAACTCCACAGCATTTCAGAAAACGCCACAGCATTTCAGAAAACACCACAGCATTTCACATTGGACGGAAAGGGTATTCCTTTAGGGAGAACACTTCTTGTTTGTGATTGGACAGAGCCAGCCATAGAAGCACTGCTGTGATTGGTTGTTTTTGCTGCCAGTCAAGAAATTACGCTTTGTGATTGGCCCAACACATCAGCCGTTAGCTGTTAGCACACACTCAGATCTCACAGCTCCTCATACAGATGGAGCACTCCAGATCAGACTCAAATGGGTGTGTCCCAGTCAAAAGCCCAGCGGATGCCAGTGGCTGGGGGTGTTGCTAAATTGCTAGAGGGCGTTGCCCAATTTCCCCATTTGTTCAATTACAGGACTTAACCATGAGATGGCGCTTCATTCACAAAATACACAATGGGTGTTGGAGAAACATCAATATTTTAGATCAAATAAAGTATATAGTTTGCTTTATGCAGTATATTTCTTGTAATATTGTACAGTAGATTGAAGTAAATCAATTTATACATTAAGATAAGATAAGATGGACCTTTATTAATCCCGTGGGGAAATTCAGTAGTTCAAACAGCAACAGGGTGAGAGTGAAAAACAGGACAGCACAGATTCACACAGATTAATAAAATCAAAAATAAGATGAGCGATAAAAATAATAATAATAATGAGAAACTATGAAATAAGAAATGAATAAAACTAAAATGTAATTATCATATCATATATTATAATGTATTGTATTATTAAGTAATATCATACATTAACCCCATTATAGCAGATGCCACATTGAATGGATGAACACATGTATGCATCAATAATTACAACAGAGTATTTCTAAATACAAGTTGTAAAAATACTTATATGTATTTAATATTAACCCTTTGGAGTCGACCGTCACGCCGGTGTGATCAGATCACATGACCTGTTCAAGCTGGTGCCGCATAAAAACAGTCCGGACAACATTGCCGTGTGTTTCTGTCGAAAGTACTGGCTTGAAACTATATCCCAGTCTTTGTTTCATGCAAAAAGACCCAGTAAACACGGACATACGATGATATAAAGTTAATACAGATATATTTCAGAAGTATGAATAATGGAAGCACATATTTTAATATCTTCGCTGTATTTTATCATTTTACGAAACGGAAAATACTGGAAACTGTAGATCCTGCTCAACAGGATGTATATGTGTATTTCTGTCGAAAGTACTGGCTTGAAACTATATGCCAGTCTTTGTTTCATGCAAAAATACCCAATAAACACGGACATACGATGATATAAAGTTAATACAGATATATTTCAGAAGTATGAAATATGGAAGCACATATTTTAATATCTTCGCCGAATTTTATCATTTTACGAAACGGAAAATACTGGAAACTGTAGATCCTGCTCAACAGGATGTATATGTGTATTTCTGTCGAAAGTACTGGCTTGAAACTATATGCCAGTCTTTGTTTCATGCAAAAATACCCAATAAACACGGACATACGATGATATAAAGTTAATACAGATATATTTCAGAAGTATGAATAATGGAAGCACATATTTTAATATCTTCGCCGTATTTTATCATTTTACGAAACGGAAAATACTGGAAACTGTAGATTCTGCTCAACAGGGTGTATTTACCATGGAGGGGGTGAGGTAATCAGTTAAACGGAGTGAGACGAAAAGAGACGAAGAGGGACGGCGGGAACCGAAGAGAGACGGCGGGAAATGGAGAGAGACGAAGATATACGAAGACAGGCGGCGGGAGACGAAGAGAGGCTGCGGGAGACTGCGATTGAAGTAAAGTGACAGACAAACATTGAGAATTTAGATATAGTTAGATAGATTTAGTTTTGAAGACTCAACTATGATGAAGAGAACTCTGAATGTGAGTCAAGCTTTAAGCTTGTTTTTTGACATGGAGGAGGAGGAATCTGTGATGTTGCCCTCTGTGTCGTTGACAGAAACCGCTTTGAAGCGTGGCACAGATAAAGACAGAAAAAACTGATTTTTGTACATAATGTGTGTATATATATATTTTTATTATATTTATAATAACACTTTTGCCTTATCAGAATGAAATCCCATGCTACCTCAATCAAACTTTCACATTATCATAGTGACATCCCATGTATATATTTCCAGCTTTTAAATGGTTTCGTTGTGTATGTTTGTGTTGTGAAAAATAAAATCATTTTCAAAATCTGTTTTTACGTTTTTTTAGTGATTTTGGGTCCAACATGTTCATATAGTAGACGATCACTGCTCTAAACAAAGTCAAAAATCCTACATCCAATCGAAATAAATATAATTAATTATGATGAATACGTTAAGTCTTGTTCATTGTTTTTCACTTTTATTAAATGTTTGATATTTCCGGTGGAAATGGTGGACTATCGGACATTCAAACTGCAGCATATTTTCACTCTTACACACATATATTCTCATTTTAGACATACATTTTCACTCTTACAGAGGAAGAGCGATCTCCCTGTGTCTCTCTGTGTGCGGGGGATCACAGGAGGGGGGGGTGGGAGAGCTGTGGAATGTGACTCCACACATTCCGATGGCCAATTAGTTTTAAACAAAGGGTCCCGAACATACAGTATAGGAAACATGGGGGGTTGCAACCAGGTGCAACAAGCAGTAAAGTGAAAAGTAATGTTCACAATCTACAGAATAAAATATATAATGAATTGAATGATGAATAAATAGTGAGGGGTATGAATACACTAGATATCAGCCTGTGAGCAGTATGAACAGTGTGTTAATCGTTAATGTCAGATATGTACTAAGTAAATAGCCTACATTAATTTCATGATGGATTAAACCACATTTATTTCGTTAAAAATAAACAAAATGATTAAATGTAGGGTGAATTGCCCTAATGTGGAACATTTTTGCATTTCAGACTTCGGGAATATATTGCGACAAGAAGCCGATTCAATAAATCAAAATCCAGTAACATTCTGAAATCCCCAGGATGTGTCCTACTCAAACCAAAAGAGAACATGCAGATATTAAACTAATAAAAGAAATGGTAGACATATTAGTACTCTTAGTGCCAAGTTGTCTCAGACAATCTGTTTTCCTAATGTGGGACAGTTCTGTGCAAAATGTGGGACACTGAAAAGTCTATATTAAAAAGCCTCAGTCACCTTCATTCATGTAATAAAAAAATCTCAGGCCAGTAACACTCAAAGCTACAGTAAATGTGCAATACCATGCTATGTTACTATTTATAATGTTATTGTTGTTATAACAGAAGATGTTTTTATTTAAATTGAAGTTAAATGCATCAATCTGGTGCACTGAGGGCAAAATTAGTAGATTTGTGGATACAGCTCTCAACACTGATATGAAACAGAACTGTTCTTACAATGTGTGTTGGAAGGTATTAAATTACTATGCATATTTTATTGTGTAAACACACAGCTGATCACCTGAGAGCTGCCGTTTCATTCAGAGCGTTTAAAAAAAACGACGGTCTTATTTCAACAACTCAATGTGTGATTATTATAGCAGTAATATTAGACACTAATAATACAGTAGTAAACTATTAACACTGTACATATTATTGTTTGCCCGTGGGATTAGGGTGATCGGTAGTGAGAGCCGCTGCATTTTCCTCCGGTCGGATGTGATATAAAAACAAAGCGATTATTGTTGTTGTTGTAAACTCACGTGGATTAAATGTAGTGCATTCATTTCAACTCGCGAACATATGATACATTAAATGAATGCGAGGATGACGATCGAACATCGTTTGTTTGACCCTGGATGCATTTCCTGATCTAAAAACATAGCGATGGTTTTGTACTTACGCCAACGTGAATTAAACATTATTTTGTTAAATAAAAACATGGTGATGTTTAGTAAATGATTACATGTCTCTTATTTAGCACAGAATGTGATCCTATCCGTGACATATGGATCTTAACAAATATCCGCTATATCAGATACCTGAAGATCAGCTGTTTATTTCACATGAGTTCCAGTGTGGCAGCTTTTCACGGCTCCCCCTGGTGGATCCATGATCCATTGCAGCTGGTTTCATTATAATTAAATGTATTTATCAAGGGGGCGTTTCAAGTCCTGCGGGGGGGTTTTCCTTATCAGCAGGGGCCCACCCTGTGCCGATCACGGACCCGCACGGGTAGGCGTCTGAAACGAAGCGCTACATCTGTATCTGTTCAGAAACTGGACAAAAGTTAAATATATACAAAACACAGACTGTCTATGTCATGGCGAATACAGTCACTGCTTTATTTATGTCTGTATAACGTTGTTGTGAGTGTGGACGGAGTAGCTACTGTACAGGTTAGTTTAGCCTGATCGATCCGATTCCGGATTTACATGGAGATACGGCCCGCCCCCTCTCCAGCGTCTTGTTTGAATGACAGGAGTAAACACAGAATTAATGCTTTATTCATTCATGGTTTTTAAGCGGCTTATCTCCATGTAAATACTATGGTAGACTACCCAATATTCACATCGCTCTAATCGCTCGAGTTTCACCGCGGCTGTCAGCTGTGTTTGCTCTGTTTGCTCCTGTCAATCAAACAAGAGGTGCTGGAGAGGGGGCGGGGCGTATCTCCATGTAAATCCTATGGGAGATACCAACTACAACAAAATGAACATATTTTACCGTAATTAAATTGTAATACACGTTTCAAAGTGATGCCGAAGTAACTACATACTGATAACGGTTAGTAAAAAATATGAATTAACGCTTTGACAAGTCTGCAGATAAGACGGCAGGCGAAAAGCTTTTAAAATGTGTGTTTTCTGAATGGAATCGGATCCATCAGGCTAAACTAACCTGTTGCTGCTCCGTCCACACTCACAACAACGTCATAAAGACATAAATAAAGCAGCGACTGTATTCACCATGACATAGACAGTCTGCGGTTTGTACATGTTTAACTTGTGTCCAGTTTCTGAACAGATATGAGGAGCTGTGAGCTCTGAGTGTGTACTAACGGCTGATGTGTTGGGACATATTTCGCTGTCGGGTGTTGACCAATCACGAAGCGTCATTTCTTGACTGGCAGCAAAAACAACCAATCACAGCAGTGCTTCTCTGGCTGGCTCTGTCCAATCACAAACAAGAAGTGTTCTCCCTAAAGGAATACCCTTTCCGTCCAATGTGAAATGCTGTGGTGTTTTGTGAAATGCTGTAGTGTTTTGTGAAATGCTGTGGTGTTTTCTGAAATGCTGTGGCGTTTTGTGAGATGCTGTGGCGTTTTGTGAAATGCTGTGGCGTTTTGTGAAATGCTGTGGCGTTTTGTGAAATGCTGTGGCGTTTTCTGAAATGCTGTAGCGTTTTGTGAAATGCTGTGGTGTTTTGTGAAATGCTGTGGTGTCTTGCACTTCAGGGCCACCGTAAAAAAGAGCCTGAATGTGGACTCTGATAGAAATGATTAACTATAGGCTGTTGGCAGACTAACCTTAAAAACAACATCTGATAATATCTGATTCTGAATGCATTCAGTAATATGGTATTGCCAACATAACGGGGAAAAAAAGACTTGCCATCGCTGCTTGCCAAAGTGATGTATAGAAGGACAAACAGAAAACCCTATCAAGCTGATTAAAGCAGTAAGAGCTTTGTTTTGGCTTCTTAATTCAGGGCATTCTCTGCTTTCTCTGTATTAGATTTTCTTTGAATTAGGAAACACTAATGCTTCACTAGCATTCCTCTTGACTCCAGAGAAAAAAGTTCATCCGAATAACTTTGTTTTCAGTATCCATCTCTCGGTGTAATGTAATTGTTTGTGTTTGTATTATTATGCCAGCAGCAGTTAGTTTCAGTTAAAACATTCTGTTGCCATAGCAATACTGGCACGACTGTTGCCCATGCCATAGCACTTGAAGAGTCATTGTTTCATCCTCCATTTGTCAAATCTGTCAAATATTAGGAACCTTATTGTATTGTATTATTTAAAATCCTTGTTTGACTTTCATCTGTAGGTACCTAAAATATTGTAGATATTCTGTAACTTTTATAAGCTTTTAAATATTAAGCAAATAAAGGCCTTTCTGTGCAAATTATTTATTTTGGCGTTATCTTGTCAAAGTTTACAAAGTTAGTTTTTCATGTGATAAAACTGGTGGAACAATGTACATTTGTGAGCATCAAAAAGTCTGATTTGTTGAGATAAGTAGTTTTTCACCCTGTTTATACCCTGAATTAAGATATGTCTCGAGGGATCACATAATGAGGAGTCAGCTCGAAGTACGTCAGTTAACAACTGGCTTTATTATTATTATCTCGATCGACTGATTGTGATAGAAGCACACTAACAAGCACTGTTGGAAAATAAGCACATACAACATTTCCATTTTCTAAGACTAAATGGATAAAAAAAATCTAACTGCAGGGGCAAAAATGCACTTAGTGGGACTGCCGAGAAAAGGTAAAAGAAATCCAAATGTGTAATGTTGTAACAATGCTGTAATGAATCATACTGGAAATAAATGTTTAATAATATATCTAGCACAGAAACAATGGTGATATACAATAGTGGTTGACAAGAATAATATCAGAAATCCTTCACTCTCCGTCTTAACTCCACTTGCAAGCAGGAAAGATTGTAGAGATGCATCACAAATTATGCTGCCGAATGTCCAATGAGGCCTTGTCCTATTGATCGACTGCTGTGGGTAAATGGAAAAACAAATGGGTAATAGAAGGGTCAAAATAACACTTGTCAGGTATAATTCTTCTTATAATGGCAACCGCTGACATAATGAGGCACGCCTCAATCCTCAAAAAAGTCAGGTCAACTTTAAATATATATTTAAATAAAGTGTGACCATCTTTAAGGTATGTTTGTGTTGCTTAAAATTAAACCAAGCAGGGTCATGTACATGTTTTAATTTCTTTAATCTGTTTTTGAAGATACGGTTCAACAATATAAGTTGTGCCATGCTCAATACAATGATGACTGCATGGGCTTCCTTTCCTAGCTTTAGCTTTGTCTTCTTTAGCGTGGTAATGAGCTAATACAAGCTAGTTAATGTAGACATTATTAAAATGCAGCACAGCTCTATGCTCTCTTGAACTGTACTTAGTTATCATATTTAACATATGCAATATATTCCAATCTCCGATATGCTTTGTCTTTATGGATAACACACTAAAGACATAATGAGATGTAAAGAAATAATTTCTGCTTTGTTCTACACAATGTGGTTTATTCTATGTCACGCACCCTATTTCCTGCATATTTAAGGGGGAAGGTTCAACCTTTGGTAATGAGCTAATCAGTATTTGTCGTGCCACCACTATGATTACGTTTATATCCTGTTATAAACTGTGCGTGTGTGTGATGGTTCTGCTGAAAGGAAGTTATTTCAAAGATGACCTTATTCATTATAAATGCTCGTGACAGAGCAACCAACAGATTTATGATTGATTGTTACTTTACCAGGTACAATGGTTACTTTTCACTATTCTCTTGGCACGTTATTTACAGTATGTGATTTATTGTTATAACCAGTTCCCGTGAGGCTACAGTGGGTGATTACTTCTGAGGCCGACGCCCCTAAGAGGTGTTTCTGGGCAGTGGAGAACAGGCACTCGTCTAATAAACAACAGTCATATGAACAAACTCTGTGGTGTTGGAGCACATTTACTGAGCAATTTGTTAAAAGAATAAACTACCAATATGTCCATATCAAGGCAAGGCAAGTTTATTTATATCAAGACTGAAGTCAACTAGACCAACAAGCCCAGTGACAGTCAGATAAGGAAATGGTCAAGGTTTTTTTTAAAACCATGAATAGCACTGCATAAAAAAACAAATACTCAAGGGAGTGCCTAAAAGTGTTCTTACAGTTGTTGTTGTTGTTGTTGTTGTTGTTGTTGTAGTTTTTGCTTGTTTTCTGTAAGTTTTCTTAAATTGAGTGAAAGCTGATTGAGATCGAATGCATTCATATTTTCATTCTTACTCTCAATCTCGCGAAGAGGCCATTTTTTGAGGAGTCCCCCTGTGGCTGGCGCTTCTTGTTTACTTTTTCACTGCGGAAACAAGATTGTGCCCTCTCAGAGTGAATGCTCCCGGTCTATTTATTGTAGACAGACAGCCCACCATCAGCCAGTCAGCTGATGTCTGCGGCAGATGCTCTTAGAAACAGATGCTATCGGTCAGGGTTTAGCTCCATTTGGGTTTAATAACTGATGCTCTTTGTGACCTGTGTATGATAGAGAAGAGAGGGGTAGAGAGATTTACGTACGTGTGTCAGTGAAATGAATCCCTCTACTCCTGATAAGACCACAACAAACTGCTTATAACATTGGCATAACAATGTTTGTCTGTTGTTCTGCTTATAAACATGCATTACCCACTAACTTTTAAATCCACTGTTCATCCCATCTGTTTGGCCTTTGAGCTCTTCAGCTTGCACACTGTAGCAGCTTTCATAAAATGAACTGCAGCTAGATATCGATGTTAAAAATCGTGTTCATTGATGAGCACTGTAGTAAGGAGAAGTAAAGAGACGCTTCAAAGAACACAATTTTATTCAGTGGTCTTGCTCTGATTATTTTTTCATTTGTGACCCATGGAAATTCTGAAAATGAGGGATTGAAACAAGGAGATCAGCAGATAATTGGACTGGACGTTTTCCCCAAGCTTTGACGATTTGAAATCCCAGGAGCCACACAGTCTTATTGGGAACAAATGTAATGTTGTATATGCTTCTATTTTACCCCAATGACATCCAAGATGTGTCTGCATGCCGCTCCCTCAGCTATCTGCCTTTAGCTATCCTGCTTTTGTTTTATGTTTGTCAGAATGTCTCTGCTTTGCTCGTCTATGATCGCCAAGCTCTCCTCCACCTAAGACCCTCACTAGAGTTTATACTGCTGCCCAAACCTACATCTGACAACCGTAAATCGACTCCCCCCCTCTACTGTCAGATATTCCCACCTACCTGCGCCGGTTGCCCTGCATCCTGCCTCACCGAAAGCGCTTTAGACGACGGGGAAAGCGTGGTGGCGTGCTTTTCCATCAAAAAGCACACCTGACGGCTTCTTCTGGGACTTATCCACGCATCAGATGTCATGGCCCTCCCGCTGCACGCCATCCCAGGGTTCGGTGGATTTGCCCTGTCTTTCCGGAGCTGCGGCCTCTGCTGGGCCAGCTGGCAGCTCCTCCTGCCCGACTGACTGCTCCCAGTCCGCACGGCGTTCAACACGCACATCTTCATCCGCTAAGACGCACTACACCTTCGGCACCTCCGGAGAGAAAACTCTGCATGGCTTTGCTAAACGCTAGGTCAATAGCAAACAAGACGTTCCTGTTAAACGACTTCCTCACCTCTCGTGATCTGGATTTGATGTTCCTGATGGAGACGTGGGTCCACACCGGCGAGTATGTACCGTTTTCTGAACTTCTTCCTCTCGACTGTACTTTCTTCAGCTCCCCACGTTCCACCGGCCGTGGTGGGGGCATAGCATCAGTGTTTAGAGCTAATATCCAATGCCGATTGCTTCACCCTGTAACTAGCTATGCTAGCTTCGAGTTGCAGCTGTTTGAACTGAACCCGGCCTCGCCTATACTCTGCGCAGTCGTGTATCGTCCACCAAAGTCCAATAAGGATTTCATAACTGACTTTTCTGACTTTCTGTCCGGGATCATGGTGAAATATGATCGTGTTTTGATCTGCGGAGACTTTAATGTCCATGTGTGCTGCGAGTCCAAACCTCTGGTTACGGACTTTTTCAATCTCCTCGACTCTTTCGGTCTCATTCAGTCCGTGGCTGGCCCAACACGCGATAAAGGACACACCTTAGATTTAGTATTATCGTTTGGACTGTCTATCTCTGTGGATGAAATCTGTGCAGCAACGCGTATCTCAGACCATTTACCGGTTCTGTTTACAACCTCGATCCCTTCTGCGGGAGTCGAATCACGTGCCCCTGTGCGTTGTCTGCGTTCAATTAACCCCTTGACTGCCTCACAGTTTTCAGATGCTTTTAATGCTTCTCCGATCTGTAAATTAGAGGTGAACTGTGCTCTTAGTGCTGATGAGCTTATCTCCATGTTTGACTCGACATGCACACTAATACTGGATTCCGTTGCTCCTTTTACGCTTAAACGCACCAAAGTTCTCTTAGAGCCGTGGCTTAATGACTGTACTCGCGCTCTTAGACGCGCTTGCAGGCGTGCAAAGAGAAAAGGGAAAAACGATAAACTTCATGTCTCCTTAGAAATCCTTCGTGCTTGCCTTTCCGACTACCAGACGGCAGCCAAAACAGAGCACATTTATCTGTTAATCTCTAAAAACAGCGACAAACCTCAGGTTCTTTTTAATGTCCTCAACTCGATCATTAATCCTTGTGATACTTCTCCAATTGTGCCATCAACTACCCTCTGCGATACATTTCCTACATTTTTTATCGAAAAAGTATCTGCGCTTAGGCTAGCCCACACTAGTGCTAACCCAGATTCTGCTCCTTTTCTGTGCCCTGCTGTCCTCGACCACTTTGAGCCTGTATCCCTCTCTTCTCTCTCGGATGTAGTCAAGCACCTGCGGCCGACAAACTGCACCTCAGACAGCATTCCCTCTCGCTTCCTTAGAGATGTTTTTGAATCAGTTGGAGCAAGTGTTTTATTGCTTGTAAACACCTCTCTTAGCTCAGGATGTGTCCCAGCTGCCTTCAAACATGCCGTGGTCAAGCCACTACTTAAAAAGAAAAATCTCGACCCTTCCATTCTTGCAAATTTCAGGCCCATCTCCCAGCTACCTTTTTTATCTAAAGCCCTGGAGCGAGTAGTCTACGTCCAGCTGCAGTCGTTTTTAACCACACATGGCATCCACGAAAAGTTTCAGTCTGGCTTCAAACCCATGCACAGTACTGAAACAGCCCTTTTTAAGAGTTGTTAATGATCTGCTCCTAGCCGCCGACTCAGGTAGCTCAGCTGTCTTGGTGCTGTTGGCAACACACTCTCACTCCCTAAGCGTCCAATAGCGATGTTTGGTCAGTGTCCGTGGCGTCCAATTGTGACACTCCTAGGCTCCTTCAGCGTCATAAAGGGACGCAAATAGCTTTCAACTGATTGCAATGTATTCCCATCTGCGTCGGGATTTGACGCTCATGGAAGCACGGCATTCGTTTATGTCGGCTGCCCTTAAAGGTAATGTGAGCGTCCATTCCCAGTAGTAAAGGATGGCAGAAGACACTACACTACCCAGAATCCCCAGCTATCGTTTGGACTACACCATGTGCTCTTGACAAACCCCGTGATAGTCCTCAAGCTCTGTGATTGGAGAGTGTGCTCCAAGGGTTAAGCCGATTCTCGAACAGCACTTGAAATGGGATGGAACCACGGCAGACTGTCCAAAACTGGATTTGAACGGGTCCACCGCGTCCTCCCTCCCCCACCCCGTCCCCAGAACTACACATGCTGGCTATTCTGTTTCGCAACATGTTCTCTATGGCACGTCTCTACTGGGAGTTGTAGTTTTAAAAGACGTTTTCGTATTTCCCATAATAAGAAGTTGCCAGTATTAAACTGTGTACATCCCTGGAGGTTTAGGGGACAGGAAACACTCACATTTAAAACATATAATTAATAAATGGGTGAAAATTGCTTGTGCCCATTATGGGCAGTATTACTATATATACCCACACGCCAGCTAAGGTCAGAAGAGCTTTATTTAACAGCTGGTCTTATGTGTGTGACCCCTGTGATAACATTACATTACATTATTTGATAAGCCTGAAACATGCACTTGTCAAGGTTCAGAGGCACATTTTGCAAATATGGCAGTAGCCATCGATCAGCTTAAGATAAGATATACTTTATTGATCCCAAGTTGGAACATTTGCGTTACATCAGCATGTGTAACAGTTAAATATGCAGTTGTGTTTATTCGAAAATCATTTAGTATAATCACATAAATTCTGTGTTTTATATTCAACAATTCTGTGTTCTTTATTTATTGATTGTTCAATACCTGACAAGGCCGGAGATGAAATATCTACATACATCTTATAAGAGTATAATACATTATGTATAATATCAAGTGCTTCAACATAGTTAACATTGCTGGAGGTATGCACAAATATTGATAGATGTCTTGTAATGCACTGTTGAGGAACCTGCGACCCAAGTTTTTCATTCAGTGCAGAACTACACCACAGTTGTGTAGGCCTATATGATATGTCAATAAACCTTAGAAAATCTTGAAATCTTGAAAGGGATGTGCAAAATAGTCATTACATACAGTCTTTAATTAACAATTAGTAGAGAATAACGAGTAATGAATATACTTTATAGGGATCCTATTAATATCTAATAATAAAAATAATTAAATTCAATAACATGCTTTAACCACCAGGTGTCCCTTTTATATAAACTGTGCACCTTTATGGTGTAAATACAGCCTATCTACCAATTGGATCAAATATAAAAGTGAGCCGAATTAGTGTTGATACTGCAAGGAGACGTATTGTGTGAAAAGAAATGTAAGATGTTGTTTAATGGCTGATATATTTATGATCCACGTCACGTTTTCAGTTCCTCATGTTTGTCTTCTCATCAGGGCTCTATAAATACAGAACTACGGCAGATATGTAATATGTAATGCAGCCGAACCGTGTATTACAATGCCGTTATGTGATGACTTTCAAAGAGAAAAGCAAGCACACTCGGAATAAGGTATTATTATTATTTTGGTCTGTTTCCGGTATTTGTTAATGACGATGTGCTCTGAGATGTGAGACTGGAATTGCACAGGGGGGAAATAACGTAGGCTATCTTTAGATGCGGATTTTGTTAAACTAATATGTTTAGGCTGTGGACCAACACTATACATTGACGGCGAAGGGGGTAGCAATAAAGATAACACCATTAAACAGTTACACAACATAACAGAAATAATATCGATAGCAGCGTCCCTAGCAACCACCTTGGTAACAATGAAAACGTTGCGATTTCCTGAAGTAATCTTCGTAATAACTAGCAAACTAAAGATCATGTACATCCACTGCACACATAATCTGAAATAACAACTCAAATGACATCAAAACGCATTTTAATGGCCAAACTAACTTTAAAATAGGCATTTTCTACCGAGAATAAAACGAATTTCGGCCATGTTTTCTTTTTCTGCAGGGAGAAATTTGAAGATCACGTGACATAGACGCCAGCCATCGGAATGAATGGTGAAAAAAACGGGGTTTGTCAAACAGAGCACATCATGGTGTAGGCCAAACAATAGCTTCTGGGTAGTGTAGTGTCTTCTGCCATCCTTTACTCAGAAAACATATTTGTTTCTCCGAATCGAAGGGGGAAAATACAAAAGCATTGCACACAATTTAAACCAATCAATGTTGTGTAATTAACAAGGATAATCTGGTGTTTTTTAGTCGATGAGTAGTGCAGATATCACTGTAAAATCAATCGACAGTAAGAGGAGTACTTACTTCCGGGTGTAAAATTCTCCGTTATCCAATGGGAATGGATGCTCACATTGCCTTTAAGGGCAGCCGGCATAAACGAATGCCGTGCTTCCATGAGCGTCAAATCCCGACGCAGATGGGAATACATTGCAATCAGTTGAAAGCTATTTGCGTCCCTTTATGACGCTGAAGGCGTCACAATTGGACGCCACGGACACTGACCAAACGTCGCTATTGGACGCTTAGGGAGTGAGAGTGTGTTGCTGTTGGACCTGACAGCTGCCTTTGACACTGTGGACCATAGCATCCTGTTGTCACGGCTTAAACAGTCCGCAGGCATCACAGGCTCTGCCCTTGCATGGTTCAGGTCCTACCTGACAGACCGTAGCCTCTCAGTGCAGTTGGGTGCCTTCTCCTCTGCCAAAGCCCCTCTTACCTGTGGGGTTCCCCAAGGCTCGATTCTGGGCCCCATCCTTTTTCTACTGTACATACTGCCCCTAGGCTCAATTCTCACAAAACACAACATCCCCTTCCATTGTTACTCTGACGATGTACAGATCTATCTGCCTCTCAATCAAAATGCCAACTCACTACAGCAGTTGATGGACTGCTTAACAGAGATTAAATCCTGGCTGAGCCAAAATGTCCTCACCCTCAACGAGAGCAAGACCAAGGTCATCTTTTTTGGACCCCGACCTCCAACCTCTCCGGTTAATATTCTGGGCTCCCTCAATAAAAACATCCTCCCCTCTGTCATGAACCTTGGAGTGACCTTCAATATCGCTTTTAAATTTGATAAGCAGGTCAGCACCGTAGTCAAGACCTGCTTTTTTAAAATATGACTATTGGCTAAGACGAAGTCGTTTTTATCTTTTAAAGACCTAGAAAGGGTTATTAACGCCTTTGTTACCTCGAGACTGGATTACTGCAATGCTCTGTATGTGGGTATGGACCAGGCCTCAATGAGACGCCTGCAGCTAGTGCAGAAAGCAGCTGCACGTCTTCTAACTGGCCATACAAAGCGTGACCACATCACCCCAATTCTGGCCTCATTGCACTGGCTTCCAGTTCGGTTCAGAATAGATTTTAAAATCCTTTTATTTGTTTTTAAAGGCCTAAATGGGCTGGCTCCTGCCTAGCCGAACTCCTCCATCGCTACACCCAAGGCAGAGCCTTAAGGTCGGCTGATCAGCTGCTGCTGATAGTGCCTAAGACCAGGCTCAAAACCCGAGGGTACCGAGCATTCGCAACAGCGAGCCTGGGTCTCGTCATGCTGCCTCCCTGAAGGCTCCCACAGGATTGTAGTTGACATCTTCGTAGATTCATCTTCTTATTACAGACACATGCATTTCCTAACATTTGGACCTATGCTGTAAAATGTATTATCTCTTCGATTTACACATGGCATCTATTGCACGTCTGTCCGTCCTGGGAGAGGGATCCCTCCTCTGTTGCTCTCCCTGAGGTTTCTCCCATTTCTCCCTTTAAACTGTGGGTTTTCTCTGGAAGTTTTTCCTTGTACGATGTGAGGGTCTAAGGATAGAGGGTGTCGTTTTTCTTATACTGATATTCTGAACAATCTGTGCTATTGTATTAGCTGTAAAGTGTCTCTACTGTAGGCTATTTTTATTATATGTACAGTACTTTGGCTCGACCAAAAATCGTTTATAAATGTGCTATATAAATAAAACTTGATTTGGTTTGATCCAAACTTTTGTAGGGTAGCATAAAATAATCAGGTCTGCTTTGCTAATATTTTTAAAATAACAAAAATAGTTGCTGTTGGTAATACATACATGTAGAGGAGTGCAGTTTCTGTACTATTGATTGCACCTGTGTTCAGTTGCTGATTTCTTCATGCATCCTCCATCCATACATACACACATCCCATTTTGAGTCCTATTCACACTTCAGAGAATGAAGCATATGATCTGGAAAAATGGCCAGTTTAATTGTGCACAATCCCATCTGTGGTCGAAAATATGAAATATTTCTGATCTGAATGAAAAAGAAGCAAAATGTCCACCATGTGTCAATATTTATTATGTTTGGGTTTGTGAGTGGTTGGTGACAGAGCTGTGTGAGAGAGGTGTAAGAGTATGTAAGTATGCTTTTTCTTTTTTTCTCTGTGTGAGAAAGCAGCTCATTACAGAACAAGTGTGCATGTAATTGGGCTACAGCAATATAAATCCTCATTTTGATATTTTAAGAAAATTGTGTGAGCACCATCCAATAAAGTGATGTACACATTCCAAAATGTTAAAATGTGTATCCTTTGTATTTGTATTCTCTGGCTTTAGTCGTTTTTTTTCAAATGACATATTATCTTACAAATTATGCCACTGATATCTCAATCTATGACAACACCATCAAATAAACTGGAGACCAGTTGATCCTGGATAATACATGGGGAAAACACATGAATATAGAACATGCCCAGCCTTTAAGAATCAATAGACAGTTTATTGAATCAATACGCAGTTTGGTGTAGTGCAAAACCTGTCTCTCGACGAAAATGGTAGATATTGAATAGGGTTGCCCGATTAAGTGTCATGCAGGCACAAGAGCACTATCCCTGGGGGGTTTCAGACACAGCAGGGCTCCACACTATTCCACTTGCAAACACTGCAAAGGTAATGGTGAAGGTAGTTTCTGCTAATTCGCTAATTCTCCCTTTTGAAGATGTGTCTTAAACAGTTTCAGTTTGTTAACAAACGCAAATACAC
Source organism: Pseudochaenichthys georgianus (assembly GCF_902827115.2). Taxonomy (NCBI): domain Eukaryota; kingdom Metazoa; phylum Chordata; class Actinopteri; order Perciformes; family Channichthyidae; genus Pseudochaenichthys; species Pseudochaenichthys georgianus. The sequence continues at coordinate 26,017,925 of NC_047523.1, read as the reverse complement.
TTTGCACTAAGTCAGGCAGCATTTTTAACTTTCCCTGCAGATCCAGGTTCAGTCTGTCCAGATGACACAGCATGTCGATCCAAAAAGGCCAGATCCATAATCCACTTGGGGTCTGAGAGCTCCGGATAATCCTTGTCCTTCTGTTCCATGAACAGTTTCACAGCATCCAACAGCTCAAAGAAGCGAGACAGCACTTTGCCTTTAGAAAACCACCTCACAGTGCAGTGCAGCGGCAGGTCTCCTGGAAGCCCTTGGTCGAGTTCAGCGATGAGATTCTTAAATTGCCTGTGGTTAAGAGCATGCGTGCGGATGTAGTTTACGATTTCCATCACAGGCTTCATGACGTTGTCTAAATTCAGTGATTTGGACACAAGTTGCTCCCGGTGAATGATGCAGTGGAAATTCCAAAACTCGGGAAATGTGTTGTCAGCTTTGCACAGCCCCACAAGCCCGTTCACAGATCCGACCATTGATGGCGCTCCATCCGTGGCTATTGCAGTTAGTTTCTGCTTGGGTACATTTGCTTTCACAAACACATTTATCATTGTTTCTTTTACATCGATGCCACGGGTTCTGTCTTTTAATGGCACAATATCAAGGAGTTCTTCTTTTATAACACAATCCTTGGAGACTGATCGTGCAAATATTGCCAACTGAGGCTTGTCATGTATGTCACAAGACTCATCCAATGCCACACTGAAAAACTCACATGTTTGAAGATCAGAGTGTAACTGCGCTTCAATGGCAGTGTTAATGTCCGATATTCTTTGTTCAACAGTGTGGCAAGACAGTTGGATGTCTGATACCGCTTGTTTCAGTTTTTTGTTTTCTAGAGACAAGATTTCAACCACGTCACTGAGGCATTTTTGAACAAACTCCCCTTCATTGTACGGCTTTTTAGCTCGTGCTATGTTCCAAGCAACTTGATAAGATGCAAGCGTTACGGTCTCCGAGTGCTTCGTTATTTTTTTGAAAAACTGTGTCTGCTTTTCTGCCTGACTTTTCAAGGTGTTTATCTTCTGCTTGCGAAGTTCCGTACCTTTTGGGAAGTCATGGTCGATGTTAGCATGGAGTGAGGTGAAATGGCGCTGAAGATTTGAAGCCTTGAAATGGGTTAATGCTATCTGGCATATAAGGCAAAATGGCTTGCAATTGCGTTCGATAAAAAAATATGAACTCTCCCACTCTACTAAAAACGTCCTATGTTTCTCTTCATGTTTTCGCTTAGCTGTGCATTTCTTCCCTGCCATTTTAGGATCAAACTCAATTCATGGTCAGATAGTGTTTAATACTCGATTCTGATTGGTCTATTCAGAACACGTGACACGTTGTTAATCCAGAACAGACAGACCGCTGTCAAGCAGTTCCTGCCGTTGCTACATTCAAACAGTAACAACGGACTATTTCTCTTAACGGATGCATGTCATTTTAAATAAATAATAGCGTACTATTTTTTAAATCAATAAAAACATTTTCTAAATCTATAAAAGCATTTCAATTAATATTGGGAGTCATATCGTTACTTTGTTGAGAATGTGGCTATGTAATAAGCGGGATAATGTGAAAAATACAACCTGATCTCACCAGAATGCGTGACTCCACCACGACTCCTTAACACCACAATGCGTGGTGGAGTCACGAACTTTGTTACATTTACGTGTCGGCACCATGCAAACAACCCCAATGTAAAGTGAATGAGGCTCCTTTGTCGTGGTGCACACACGCATTTCTACAACGTCCCGCAGTGAGCTTTTATTCTATAAAACGTTTTTTAAATCCACTTTATAGCTTGTAGTAACTCACGGGAGGCTTCTTTTATCTTAGTTGTATTCATAATAATTTTTATTTTTCGTCAGAATGTAAAAATTACATTAGTTACGAATTTTTGTTCTCAAAAAACTGCATTGTGTGTAATACAACTGTGATTTTTATTAAATTAGTTAGTTTTTAAGGAAGGCCAGAGTTTCAGCCGTGTCAAATAGATTGTTCCCTTTAGTTAACGTTATTTAAAAGATAATGATCATGTCCCCTCTATTGTATTACGAGCGTCCATTGGATAACGGAGAATTGTACACCCGGAAGTAAGTATTTTCCTTACTGTCGATTGATTTTACAGTGATATCTGCACTAGTCATCGACTAAAAAACACCAGATTATCCTTGTTAATTACACAACAGTGATTGGTTTGAATTGTGTGCAATGCTTTTGTATTTTCCCCCTTCAATTCGGAGAAACAAATGTTTTTTCTGAGTTTTAGGATGGCCGAAGACACTACACTACCCAGAATCCTCAGCTATCGTTTGGGACTACACCATGTGCTTAGCTTGACAAACCCGTGATCAGTCCTCAACCTCTGTGATTGGATGTTGGAGTGGCAATGTGCGAAGTTTACACAGAGCGTCAAAAAGGACTTTGAAATGGAATGAAACCCATCGACGGCACACTATTCAAAACAGGAATCGAACGTGTCCTACCCCCCCCCCTTAGGTCACAGTACAATAAGAGTCTATATACAAGTGATTGGAATATGATATATTAGATAAATAATTTCTAAGTAGCAGCCAGATGAATGTTATGGATGTTGTTTCTAAGTTCAGGTGTTTAATAATCGTATAGCCTGTGGGATGAAGCTGTCTCTGTGTCTGGTGGTTTTAGTCCGGATGCTGCGGTACCGCCTGCCAGACGGCAGCAGACAGAACAGTTTGTGGCTGGGGTGATGGGGGTCTTTTATAATCCTGAGGGCTTTCTTTAAGGTTAACCTGGTATTTTTACTCCACTACATTTATTTTAGTTACTTTACAGATTTGGATTAATGATGTGAAATACAAACAACCCTTAAAGAGCCTGTGACACGGTTTTCCCCCATCATCCAAACCCATCAATTTGAGTACATATTGTCCCCTTGAAAACCGTTACTGAACTGATTTTGGATATTTGTACTTTGATAACCATTAATCTGCCTTCAATGTTGACAATTTTCTGGATCTTCTCGCGGATTCTTCAAGTCCCGCCAAATGATGGGTGACGTCATTGCGGGCACAGCGCTCCAGCTGCACCGTCCAGGATCCCAGCATCTGCATGTAAACCTTTATATATATACAGTCAGATGTAAACGCACGATGGTTCACACAGCAGCAAGCTCAGACAGCGATGACAGGTTAATGTTGAACGTGTCTGAGAGCTCATATGAGGCTGAAGGATCGGTTTATGTTGTATCTGTTAGAAGTTTAGGAATGAGGTGCGTCAATATGGGCGATCATATGGTCATGTATCCAGTGGTGGAATGGGACTACAAATCATCCCGGGACTCTCGACCGGCCCACTTCGGTACCGCTAGTAAATTGTCAACGGGGGGAGTGGGGATGTCAGGGGCGGCAGGTGCTGTATATAGTAAATGTAAATATGTAAATATGTGTGTCACTGCATCCTGGTAAAATACAAATATAATGTATAATGTCTGTGTCTTTGACATTAGCGCTGCTAGCCACCTGTGCCCTGTACTACGAAGCCAGTTCAACAGACCCTGGATATGTTTGAGTAACAAACAAACTAACAACAACAAACTAACAAACAAGATCTCGCTAAGCGGTCCGACGACGCTGGTTATCAACTCGGTAAATCAAGCCAGGGTTTCTCTCTCCAGCTGAGAGCGCGTTCACGTCTAAGACACGCGTGGATCTGACTTTAATTACATTTGTCTCGAGTGTTTCGTCAACATAATGTGTTAAATAATACTTCTGCATCGAGTCTGTGACACTGTGAGTGTTGCACGGCCAGATGAGGCTGGAGAAGCTGACTCAGATAAGGAAATATATGATATATTATGATATTATATGATCGATGATCTGATTGATGATGTAATATGAATGATAAGTGCGACACGTCGGCGTCTTCTCTGCATAAGGCAGTTTAAACTGTATTTCCTTTATCCTGTAATATGACTTGAGAGATTTAAACTCCGCACACTGAGTTCATCTATTTTCTATAGACGCCGGAGGCGGGCAGCGTCAGGTAAAAGAAGTTATTTAGCCTTCTCAAACCTGAGCCTCACGCGCCGCCTATGGGGGATGTGCTGGTGACTTATCCGACCGGCCCACTTCGGTACCGGCCCATCGGGATTCGTCCCGCCGATGGCCAGTCCACCACTGCACCCAGCCCACGTAAACTGTCAACGGGGGGAGCCTCGCTGCGGGGAAACGGTGGACCTAGTGTCCCGATCGGAGTGGGAATAATAATAATAATCCGTGCATTTTATCCATTAATTTCCCCAACATTGTGGTAAAAAAAACACACGTTTAATCCATATTGGTGTACTACAACTACAAAAAGCATCGGTTTGTTTTCTCATCAGGAAATGCAGACCGGCTCAAACAAACGATCATTTAATGTATCATATGTTCGCCGAATTGACATGAAAGCACTAATAAATGTAGTTTCATCCACTTGAGTTTACAACCACAAAAATAATCGATATGTTTTTATATCACATCCGACGGGAGGAAATTCAGCAGCTCTCACTCCCGATTTTTAATCCTAATGTAATCATCATCTTCACCACAATCATCTATGTTTATGTCGCCGGATTGACATGAAAGCACTGACAAATATGAATATACTGTAGTCAACTTCATTAAAACGTTATTAACGTGCCTGAACTCAGTAATTCACCATTTCTACGCATGACAACACACTTTGTCCGTGTTTGGCTCTCGAAGCGTTCCCGCATTGACGTCACTTCCGGCTTCCCCCAAAACTTCAAAATGAGTCGAAGGAATTTCCCCGCGATGTTCGAAATTATTGATATTTAACGGAACGGTATCGCTTTTTCTTTTTTAAACTGACGGTTCGAGATTACTAGTAGCCCAATATTTCATTGCACAACAGTTGTTGGGATGGTGTCACAGGCTCTTTAAATCAGACTTTAGTTACACCTGAGTGAAATTCAGTGAAGGTGATTGTCAAGTGCCAACAATCAGGAGAGATATTTGATAGTTGGTGCTTGAGAAGACTAAATATTTATCTGCAGATCCGTTTAAAGCATATTCATTACTCGTTATTCTCTAATAGTTAATTAAAAACTGTATATAATTGCTATTTTGCACATACCTTTCAAGATTTCAAGATTTTCTAAGGTTTATTGACATATCATATACACAACAGTGTAGTTATGCAATGAATGAAAAACTTGGGTCACAGGTTCCTCAACAGTGCATTACAAGACATCTATCAATATGTGTGTATACTTCCACCATTACACTGTCGTATTCTTACACTGTCGTACATTTCTTATACTATCTACATACATAAGATTATAATTAATGTGTATAATATCAGTTAAAATAAGATTATATTTAAAGATAATAACATTGCAGGAAAGTTGATTGTCAAGTTCCAAAACAAACCATACAATTTAGACTTTGTCAGGCTTAATATTTATCTGTAGATAGATACCCCCAAAGCTTTTGTCCTATTTAAAAGAAGACCTTAACCTAAAGTATTCTTTAATGTTTAAATAAAGCCTTATTAGTTAGCACATCCTCCTATCAGGCACTAAACTGTTTTATTCTAGATATCATTTGAGTATCTTCTTGATATTTTCTATTCTATATTTATATCATTGACCTTCTACTTTCCCACTATTTTGTATGTACTCTTAATATTTAAATGTGTTTATATATATATATATATAACACATTCAAAAGTGCTTTACAAAAATGAAAGACATTAAGAAAAAGGCATTTTAAACAGTCATTAAAAAGCAACACAATCTTCCTGCATTGCAATTACTCTAAACGTGCAATAACGTGCTTTAACCAGTAGGTGGTTTGGGTTAAAAAGCTGTAAAGTTTACAGTGTTAACAAAATAAAATATACTGCTGTTTCCGGTTTAGTTTACGACGGATATATTTAGTTCTCATTCATAACACTCCGTTCGATGTCTCACTATGGGATGCGCCTCATCGCGGAGCAAACAGAAGCATCAATCTCATTACGCCAATCCTGATTGGCCGGTGATTCTTGACGTCAACGTCAGGGGAAATCACCCCCTATAAGTAGCCTGCGCCACGACGCATGCGTCATTCAAACACCTCTTCTCGCTTCAGAGCACATCTCGAACGGTAGCCGGGCTAGCTTAACAGTCCACAGACTGAACCCAACTAATTGTCGGTCGACGGGCGTTAGCCGGCTACCCGATTCTCTCACAGAAGAATATTATAGTCAACCTCGCCGTTCTTCCTCTGGAGTAAGGTAAGGTTTTGACTTCAAGTTAGCAACACACCAGTTGCTAACTTGTGTTTTTTCCCTCACTACCGACACCACGGTAGCAAGGACACTTTTTTCTTCTCTCTTCCACGGAGGAGAAAAGGATTACAGGAATATTACCATACCAGGTAATATCCTTGAGAAAAAAAGACCCACGCTGTCCTTTTCCCCCCCGGATTAAAGACAGATTGGTAAAAAAAAAATTCTCGAACGTACCTGTCATGAGCGGACCCTCTCCACGCCTCACGGCGAACGAGATGGATGCCTCTCCCCCTCACACCAGAGGAGTCAGGATCTCGGAGGCTCGGCGCTGCGGTTGCGGGTTGAAAGTGTCAGGCACAGACTCACACCAGATCTGTTCGTCCTGCCTCGGGCTGGAACATGCCCAGGAGGCCATCGACAACCCCGGCTCGTGCGGGCATTGTGCCCGCCTCACCGTGAAGAGCCTCCACCGAAGGTTAGCGCAACAAGTTAACCTGTCGGGACGGGACCCCCTCATGTCCACTGATCCGCCGACCGGCAATCAAGACACGGGGACGTCTGCCGCAGAGATGGAGCCCCTCACTGCGGTCTGGGGCTCACCGACAGCGGCACCCGCAGAACCGGAATCCCGCGCCATATCAGGCCGAGATCCGGTGGCGGCAAGAAACGCGGGAACGGGGCCTCACGCTATACCAAGCTGGGGCTCCCGACTGGACCTCACCACGGTTTCACCCGCGGAAGATGTCCTGGAGTTAGACTGCATGGAGGACGAAGAGTACACCTCTGAGTTCCTCCTGTCTGACTCGGATGAGCAGGAAGATGACATCTTCATGTCATCGACTCAGGCTGCAAAGCCGGGAGCGATGGCTGCTCCCCCGGGCGACAGCACACCAGCTTCGCCCTGTCTCAGTATGGACCTACAAGCCGTGTGTCAGCGCGCTGCGGCCAAACTAGACATCCCATGGCCCGAAGTGGCCAAGGAGACCTCCAGGTCCCGTTACGAGGGAACACTTTTTTCCCAAACAACGAGGGCAAAGAGGCAACTCCTCCCGGTCTTCCCGGAGATGTTGGATGAGGTGTCGGTCTCGTGGAGAGACCGGCCCTTTAGCAACAAGGCCCCAATCCAGGGTGCCTCCTCCCTTGACTGTGACGGTATGGAGAGGCTCGGCCTGCTCCACATACCACCTATGGAACCGCTGGTGGCAGCCCACCTCCTACCGAGGATGGGCCAGCCGCCAAGCAGGAACCCCACTCTGCCAGAGAAAACGGACCGATTCCAGTCTACCATGACGGAACGGGCCTACAGAGCCGCAGCGTTGTCTGCCAGGGCTCTGAACGTTTCCTCGATGCTAACCGCATACCAAGCGGAGCTCTGTGAGGATATGTCGAGCAATCCTGGACCGGCCACTCTGGACGAGATAGCCGCGGTCACAGACATTTGTCTCCGTGTCCAACGCTGCGCCGTCCAGGCCACGGGCAAGGTAATGGGGATCATGGTGGTGCAGGAAAGAGCTAGATGGCTCAACCTCACCAACCTCCCAGACCGGGAAAAGGAAGATGTGCTTGACATGCCCATCGTTCCCGAGGGGATTTTCGGCTCCGCTCTCGCTTCCATGCAAAGGAAGTGCGAGTCGAAAAAGAAGGAAGACGAGGCTCTCCACCTTTGTCTCCCTCGAAGGGTCCAGCCGCGGCCTTTGCAATGGCGGCCCTTCGCCCACGCTGCACCGCGCTCTGCTGGGTTCAAAGTACCGGGACAGCAGAGGGCGCAGCCCGCCCCGAGTCCCCAGCCCAGGCAGGAGACGAGGGCGAGTTGGTCTAGAAAATCTCCGGCTCCGGCTGTAGCCCAGGCACAGCCGACCCAGAATTTCGGCCAGCAGGCGAGGAAGAAGAAGCGAGCGGCCTGACAGCCCCTCCTTCTCCCCTCCGTGACGGAGCTGGAAGTTCCTTCCCCGGCTCTAAATGTGTCCCCGCCGCCTCGAGAGATGCCTCAACGCCATCCTCAAGTCCGCACAAGACACATGTCACATCGTTATTGTCTGAATAAACCATTTTCCGCTGACGCATCCAGGCTCCGGCCAAGGGCGCAGCCTAAAAAAATGAAAAGAAAGACAATAAACAGTCCGTTAACCATAAATCCCCTTCTGAGAGCAGCTACGGCCTCTCTCAAAAGGCGGATAATAAACGGGTCTGTGAAGGCACCACCGCCACGCGCATGCGCAGTGCCGGTTGGGGCTTTAAGGGCACTACAGCCACATGCGTACGCAGTGCCGGCTAGAGCTGTAAAGAACGGCCCGTCAATCCTTCCCCTTTCAAGAGCAGCTACGGCATCTCTCAAAGGATGGATTATTGACGGGTCCGTGAAGCCACCGCCATACACATGCGCAGTGCCGGCCAGGGCTTTAAGGGCACCGCCGGCACGCGCAGGCGCAGTGCCGACTGGAGCCGTGAGGGCACCACCGGCACACACATGCGCAGTACCGGCTGGAGCTGAAAAGGCACCTCCGTCACGCACATGCGCAGTGCCGGTCGGAGCCATAAGAATGACATCCCAGCTGGCTCTAAGGAGCATACAGCAGGAGATACTCACGATGTCTGCCTGGGCTTCTCAAAACAGTTATAATTTATCTGTTTTCACAAACCCAGTGAGAGTCAACCCACATTCTGGAGAGAAGAGTTCTCTCTCTCCCAGAAAGAAGGGTTTTATCTATAAAGCCCACCGAGCGGAGTCAGATTACGGAGGAGAATGTCCTCGTAAAGCACCCACTCAACATGGGCCTCATAATAAAACTAAACCCCGAACGCCACGGCTTACGGAGAGTTTTGGTGATTATGAAATGCGTAGTGGCACTACACCCGACTTTTCCAGTGCGGGACGCGCCTACGGGTGCAGTCCTTTCACGGAAGGTGGTCACCACGGACGCAGGTCAGACGGGCTGACAGGGGACTTACGAAGGTCGCCCGGTGAGAGGTCTCTAGAACAGAGACTTCCAGCGGGCACGCGTAGATTACCCGGAGCTTTTAGCGGTGTTCCCCACCCAAAAATGCTTCCTGCCTTCTCTCAGAGGACTTCATGTCCCCGTGAGGATAGACAACATGATATCGTGGATGAACCGCCAGGGGAGTTTGCGTTGTCTCCAGTCACACACACTGGCACACAAACTGATCCCTTGGAGCGGCAGACGTCTCCTCTCTCTGAACGACACGAGTACCGGGGGTTATGCACCTAGGGACAGAATTACTGTCAAAAGGTGCACCACTCTATGCAGACTGGACTCCTCATCCAAGGATCGAGAGTCCGCTGTGGGTGCGTTACGGCGGAGCCGCGTTAAATCTGTTCGCAAGGGGAGAAAATGCTCAATGACAGCTGTTCTCTTTAATGCACGATTTAAACGCACGGTTAGGCGGGGACGCACTCGTACACGATTGACCTCCGGGTCCTCTGTACACGTTCCCACCCCTGGCTCTGTTACCCCCAACTCTGGCCAGAGTGAAAGAGCAACGCCACACACGTACTCTGATGTTTCCACCCTAGCCCGCAATATACGGGCTGGCGGGGATATATCAGCTGTTGTGCGGGCAGCCGTGGCAGCCCCCACCACGCAGGGACAGATTGTCTCAGGCGGGGAGGGCGATCCTTCACCCACGCTCAGAGCACGGGGCACTATGGGCCTGACCCGTGAGTGGTACAATCTGAATACAGTGGGACTCCCTCAGAAGGTGATAAACACTATTCAGAGTCCGAGAGCTTCCTCCACCAGGTCTCTTTACGACTGTAAGTGGAGGGTGTTTGAGGAGTGGTGCCTTCAAGAAGGGCACATCTCTTTTCAATGTCCTGTCGGGGTGATTTTATCATTCCTACAGGACTTGATCGATAAACACAGAGCTTTTTCCACGATCAAGGTGTACCTGGCTGCTATTGCTGCATGCCATGTGGGCTTTGAGGGTAAGACGGCTAGCCAACATCCTTTGGTTTGCCGTTTTATGAAGGGAGCGCGCAGGCTCCTCCCTGTCTCCAGGTCGCTGGTGCCCTTATGGGACCTGGCAGTGGTTTTAAATGGGCTCAAAATGACCCCATTTGAACCCCTGGAGGGAGCTGACATGAAACATCTGTCACTCAAGACAGTGCTGTTACTGGCCCTGGCATCCGCTAAACGGGTCAGTGATATCCATGCACTGTCTGTACATCCCTCATGCACTCAGTTCGCCCCAGGGCAAACGAGAGTGTTGTTGAAACCCAACCCTGCCTTTACACCAAAGGTGGTTGGTTCGTGTACCCCGATTGACATTGAGGCATTTCCTCCGCAGCTGGTTTCCTCCGGGGAGCAGCAGCAGGATTTATTGTGTCCAGTCCGGGCTTTGCACACATATATGGACAGATCAAAAGAGCTTCGTCTTAATGACCAACTCTTCGTGTCCTGGGCTAAACCTCACAAGGGTAAGCCTGTTACTAAGCAACGACTATCCCACTGGATCGTGGAGGCGATTGCTTTGGCCTATACGAGTCAGAATCTGCAAGCACCTTTGGGTCTGCGGGCTCACTCGACTCGGGGCCTGGCTACATCCTGGGCTTTGTTCAAGGGTGTTTCCATCCAGGATATCTGTGCGGCGGCAAGCTGGTCTTCGCCACTCACTTTTGTCCGCTTTTACAGACTGGACGTCTCCGCTCCAAGCGTGGCCCGAGCAGTGCTGGGCACCTTGTTGAGTCGGGACTCCACCTGTTAAATTCTGGTTGATCGGTGATCTTCGAGATAAGCTCGTCTGGCAATACGGGAGCTACAATATCCCATAGTGAGACATCGAACGGAGTGTTATGAATGAGAACTATAGGTTACTTACGTAACCCCAGTCTCAGAGTAACATGAAGTGAGATGTCTCACCAGACGGCCCTCCTTGCTATGGTGAAGCGAGAAGAGGTGCTTATTTTGAATGACGCATGCGTCGTGGCGCAGGCTACTTATAGGGGGTGATTTCCCCTGACGTTGACGTCAAGAATCACCGGCCAATCAGGATTGGCGTAATGAGATTGATGCTTCTGTTTGCTCCGCGATGAGGCGCATCCCATAGTGAGACATCTCACTTCATGTTACTCTGAATCCTGGGGTTACGTAAGTAACCTATAGTTATTGTTTTGATATTTGTAACACGAAAGCGATGGAAAAAATCCATAGCAACACAGAAAAGATGGTCTTAACATGACCCAGTGGTCTAGTAGTTAATAAAAAACAATAATATCAAAACAAAATATGACTACTAACTTTATTGTGAAATTAAAACAGACCGGTAAAAGAATAGTTTCCGGTCTATTCTGAGCCCGATCTCTGTAGATAAATAAAGAACTACGACAGATGTGTAATATTTAATGCAGCCAAACCATTTACTACAATGCATTCATGTGATGACTTTCAAAGAGTAAAGCAAGCACTGCTGAATAAAGTATGATTATCTCTTTTACGAAATCTTTTTTTTCATATGGAATGCAGTTGGAGGTCAACCAATCAAAGAGCTTGAGGACTGATCACGGGGTTTGTCAAGCTAAGCACAGGGGTGTAGTCCCAAACGATAGCTGAGGATTCTGGGTAGTGTAGTGTCTTCTGCCATCCAAAAACTCCGAAAAAATCTTTGTTTCTCCGAATTGAAGGGGGAAAATACAAAAGCATTGTACACAATTCAAACCAATCAATGTTGTGTAATTAACAAGGATAATCTGGTGTTTTTTAGTCGACGAGTAGTGCAGATATCACTGTAAAATCAATCGACAGTAAGGAGAATACTTACTTCCGGGTGTAAAATTCTCCGTTATCCAATGGGAATGGATGCTCGTAATACAATACAGGGGACCTGATCATTATCTTTTAAATAACGTTAACTAAAGGGAACAATCTATTTGACACGGCTGAAACTCTGGCCTTCCTTAAAAACTAACTAATTTAATAAAAATCCCAGTTGCATTACACACAATGCACTGTTTTTTGCCAACACAAATTCGTAACTAATGTAATTTTTACATTCTGACGAAAAATAAAAATTATTATGAATACAAATAAAATAAAAGAAGCCTCCCGTGAGTTACTACAAGCTATAAAGTAGATTTAAAAAAACGTTTTATAGAATAAAAGCTCACTGCGGGACGTTGTAGAAATGCGTGTGTGCACCACGACAAAGAGCCTCGTTCACTTTACATTGGGGTTGTTTGCATGGTGCCGACACGTAAATGTAACAAAGTTCGTGACTCCACCACGCATTGTGGTGTTAAGGAGTCGTGGTGGAGTCACGCATTTTGGTGAGATCAGGTTGGAAAAATAACACCCTTCATGCAGACCCCTCGCGTCGGGCTCCTGATCAAAATTAGACGGCGCTGTCATCCTCTCGTACTGACACCTGACACCACACATACACACGTAGGGAGAGACGGGACGAAAGTAACGGAGCGATTTTATCCGAGCCCAAACAACTTTGACCGGTCAAATTACGTCAGAATTATCAGCATTCAATACTTAACAGACCTACTAAATATCAGGTTTAACTGTCAGGAGTCCGTCTCTCCCCCACACACACATAACATTTGATATGAATTGAAGAGCCGCATGAAACTGGCCCTAGGGCTGATAGGTTTTGTAGGCCCCCTATTTAAACAATTTAAACAACAAATCAAAGTCATTTACAGCCTCAGCAGGCTCTGTGACACACACACACGCATCATTTTACTTAACTAGGTTTGTGTTACACAAACCTAGTTATGTAAAATGATGCACAACACATTTAAACCTGCAGGCTACTGTGAATCAATGAATAGTGCAGCATTGCCTTACCTCTTTAGCAGTGCTTCCGAAAAAGCCTTTATGATGTTCTTAAAATCCATCTCACGAAGAATGTCATTCTCAATTGACATCAGTGTTAGGTTTCCTTTTCACCAAACTTTTTCTTCTCCGAAATTGTCTCCTAAACAACCTTCATCTGTCACTCAATCACTCGCAATTCTCATTCTGATTGGCTGTTAAGTGGTGCCCACTGACTGTTAAAGGAATGGTCCACTCATTAGATAATTAATCAAAACTTCAGTATTTAGTGAAACGTTATGTTTAAACCATACCCTGAAGAAATCAGCGATATTCCCTGGTAAATAATGATTTTATAGCTCTTTTTTATCAAGACCTGTATATTCCGTCTGGCCGCCGCCATGTTTGCCATTTTCAGTAGTCACGTGATGGTCGTGACGTCATCCATGCGTTCACTTTGTCAACACACGGAAACATGGTGGAGTATTTCAGTTCGGACTCGTCAGCAGAGGAACAAGTTTTGACCAATGTGAAGAGATTGGATGGGGGAATTCAGCCATACATATCAGTATGACAATACGACACCCTCTGTCCTAAGACCCTCACATCGTACAAGGAAAAACTTCCGAAGAAAACCCACAGTTTAAAGGGAACATGGGAGAAACCTCAGGGAGAGCAACAGAGGAGGGATCCCTCTCCCAGGACGGACAGACGTGCAATAGATGCCGTGTATAAATTGAAAAGATAATACATTTGCAACATAGGTAGTCCAAATGTTTGGAAATGCATGTGTGTATAATGGGAAGATGATATAAGATACTATATGTATGCATGTAGTACCACCCTTGCTAGCGATTCCCTCTCTAGTTTAGCATACTCAGCTTCGTTGTCCCTGGCCATAGAATCACGATTTTATGGGAATGGAAATGCGCTATAACATACCTTATTCTTACTCCGAGCACTACTTCTGCTCCTCCGTCGCTTCACACTTGCAGAGGGCGATTTCTCTACTGGCCGAACTGGTGTCCTGGTCGGTGATGACACCAGAAAGACCGATGGTACTGCATCTCCATTGAGTAATGGTTGTTCTTTAAATCCCATGTTATGTTTGATCATACTCTGTTGCCCCTTTCACACCAGCGCCTTTTCAGCTCCGGCTCGGAGCTAGAGCCTGAAAAGCGCCGGGTTTTCCAGTTCACACCGGAGCTGCGCCGGCTCTTAGCTCCGGAATCCGCTTCATTTCCAGCTCCAAAAAATTGTCGGTCCAGAGGCAAGAGCTTTGGAGCTAAGAGGTGACGTCGCTTACGTCTCTCTTACGTCGAGGCGTGCAGGAAACTAAACCCACCTCCCATGGGTCGACTGTTATGCCTGCCTACAAGCAGTAGTGCCTATAAACACACTTTATAAAGTCAGGCAACACTAACCAGGCTTCGTGCGATTCTGTTTATTTATGCCTTACTTTGACCATCCGTTCGCTGTTATCGATCATTGTGGAGAGAGGCAGACGTGTTGTTTTGTATTATTGCAGCTATCGGATGCAAGTAGTCAGTTTAGCTTCGGTTGCTATGCTAACATCACCCGTTTTATACCAGAGAAACTTTCATAACAGCGTTGTGATACCAAACAGTGTCAATTCAGACTGACACACATTCACTTAGGCTAAGGGGAACTGGGGATATGCATCAGCTGCTTGTGTGAGTCGGACAGTGAATACTTTAGAGCGGCCGCTGCAGTGTGAGCTAACCGGGAGCTAACGGGAAAATACACTCCCGTGGAAGAGCAGCACTGCAGCGGTCGGTAAATGCTGCAGAAACACATTAATAAACAATGAACCACGGCACTCTGTAGAAAAGTATAAGGTTGGAGAAGTCGTTATTCAATTTATTCTGGCTTCGTGTGATTAAAAGCAACACGATCATCGACCCGACGCAGTTGTTGTTGTTGTTGTTGTGAGCTGCCGTTGGGGGGCAAATCAGCGATGTAAACGGTGACGTCATGACGCAGCAAGGGCAGCTCTGGGGCGCCAGTGGGCGGTGTGCACAGAGCGGGAGCTGAAAAGGGAAACCGGAGCTGAACCAGAAAAGCTCCCGCTCGGAGCTAGAAACTGAAAAGCGCTGGTGTGAAAGCCGCATCAGAGTAGTCGTCCGGAAATGTGAAATGTTCGCTGCATACATGAGCCTGTAAATCTCTCGGTTCGGGCCGGCCACATTTCGCTAGCCACTGCCTCCGAATGTACTTCTTATGCTTACCTTTTGGCAACAGATGGAACTAAGCATTCCGTGGATTGTTCCTATCCGAATTATGGCAATATTTCGCGATACAGTGAGGCATTTGAATAGAGAAACTACAGTAAATAACATGGAGATCAACGTGTCTTCGAAAACCAAACGCATGGATTACGTCACGTCCGGGAAATGGCGGCGCCCACAGTGTTGATGTTATTTCGGTATATAATCAGTTTAAAATCACTGATAATGTCATCGGATTAAAAAAAAAAAAAGAGAGAGACTGGCAGAGACTGGTCTGTTTTATCGGATGATAATTTTTAAAAAATGAGTGTCATGAGCATACCATTCCTTTAAGTGGTGCCCACTGACTGTTTCAGAGTCATCATTTTTGAGAAAAATCTCTGGAATCCATCGATCTGATTGATTAGCGGAGCAAATGATCAAAATAGTATGGAGGAAAGATAATTTCATTTGGATTACTGGTCTGGGGGAAGCTCGCGAGTGTGTGTGTGTGTGTGTGTGTGTGTGTGTGTGTGTATACTGTACGTGTGTGTGTTTGTGTATTTTTGCGTTTGTGTGTATTGTGTTTGTTTCCCGGGGAAAACACTCATGAGAAACACCGGCTGTTGTTATGCCTGCTGTGACGTTAAGTTACTCCGTTCTCCGCTTGTAATTATGCCGTTACAAGCTTCAAAAGTTGTATTTATCATCTGAATTTGCCGAAACAAGTTTAATATTCTGAAAGCCAAGACTTTGTTCATTTGAAATCAGATGAAAGCAAACTGTAACGGACCCTGCCGTGTTATCTATGATTACTATACGCCTTACATTCATAATTTCAGCGGAGGGAGGGTGAGCAGCGCTGTGGAACAGCAGAGTGGCGAGGGAGAGCTGTCTTCTTCCCTTTACAAGCTTCAAAAATGTATTTATCGTGTGATTTTGGAAATAAAAGTTTCATATTCTGAAAGCCAAGACTTTGTTTATTTAAAATAAAAATAAAACACCTGAAATAAAAATAAAAATATTTTAATCTTTTTTTTTGTCTTGGCTCATGATAGGCCCCCGATCTCCATAGGCCCCTGGGCTTCAGCCCAGGTCAGCCCGTGCATTAAGACGGCCCTGCTCTCGAGCAGTGGGTTGGCCACCCCTGTACTACATGAATGAATTCATGCTTTTTCATGCATTGATTAAGGCATGCATTAAGGCATGCATGAATTCATGACGATTCATGTACCCTTACCGTAAAGTGTTACCTATCTCAATGGCAGGAAGAAAGGCCAAGAGGCTTTGGGCTGGTCTTCTGGTCGGTACATTCTGTCGTTCAGTCCTGCCATCAATCCAGTGAGTAACACAACACACACAAGTGCACAGATATCAGCACCATCCATGCAAGCGTATTGTTTATGTCCAAGTTATATTGTAACAAATCCTGATGAAAAGCTATGGTACCCGGGGAATGATTAAGTGGGATGCCTGCTCCTTCAAGGCAGATGGTTCTAATGAGCAGTGCGTTTTAATTAAGCTGATGTTAATCATTTGCATATCATCATCATTAAATCTATTCCTTCCAACCAAGAAGTTATCACTACAGTATGTAATTCATGGATAGTATACACTCCATTCGTAGGATGCAATGCCCCACTGTTGTTTCCAAAATGTCCGTTGCCATTAATACTGTCTTTTTTTTCGTAGGAAGACACCCTAACCTGTGTGTTTGAATAGTAAATGACTGGCTCTGCTGGCACTTAAACATGTGCATGTATGGGGATTAGATGAGGACAGATTATAGAGACGATAAATTATCTGTGGGAATAAGAGACGGGGGGGAAGACATAAAGAAACATATTGAGAAAGCTCTAAATGATTTCTTCTGATAATATCTCCTCGGTGCTGAATACAGCAGCAGGTGAGGGGTGAGGTTATGCAGATTATGTTTGACTGATACAAAACGAGGCATGCCGGAGACATTGCTTCTGCCTGTCAACCATGTATAATCAGCTCTGAATGTAATTGCGTTGAACTATATGTTAGCAGTATTTTTATCCCAACTGCATTAATATGTGCCCTTTCTCTCATTCACAAGACCCACTGAGGATTTAAGGTGTCAGGCTGGCATTACACAACACTAACCCTAAACAAGAGAAGACCTGAGAAAACTGTACACTGTATTGTGCATCTAAATCCACATGTCATTTCACTCTATTATGTAACAGATATCACAGGAACAATGGACTGGTGAAATTGAAGGCAAGGTGTCTTATATTAGCTCCTTTGAGTATCCCGTCATTACATTGAGTTTCCATTGGTGGTTTATCACTCCTGCTTAAGTAAAATCCATGGAGACCTACATATTGTATGCACATCATCAGTAACAGAGGGACAATAAGAAACAATTAGCGATCAATTGGGCTTCTTTGGCTGTGACTGACACTTGCAACAATGCCACTCACGCTGCCGCAAGTACCATTTCTAACCTAGTGCTCATCTAATCAACTAAGCATCTATTTAATTATAATTCCATTAAGCCCTTAGCACTGACCAAAGTTGATGCTCATAGATCAGAAATAATGTAGGGCAATCAGAGGCTTCACTTTTCCCCCTCATGTGAGCAATGATGTGAATAACACTGCCGTGTTTGTGTTTGAATGTCCACAGATCTCGGTCATCCTTTTAATTCCCTGTAGCCCTAATGTTGCTTTCCTCCCCTCCCTCTTGTTATACAATCTGAACAGACGCAGGGTATACACGCTCAAAAACAGGAGGATGCTCCAGAGACTTGGCTTAAAAACTGTTACGAGAGACCATTACATAAGGACTTCAGAAGCTTTGGCGTGGTGAAATATTAAAACCAGGCCCCTCTCAGCTCTTCTCACAAGCCTACACAAGAAACATATCAATAACTCCATGGGAGATAGTAATTTATGCCATAGTAAAACTGGTGGTGGAAGAGTGATTACATTTTTTTAAATGAATTCCTGTTATTCCTCACACCTACAAAGCTCCCAGCAGAAATGACAAATGGTTGTTCTGCAGGATAAACTAACAACCAATCGGCAGACTGCAGGCTGGGGGAAAGTGGGATTAAAAACATGTCTCAGTTCAGCTTGATTCAGTGCTCCAGCCTAGTCCTGCATTTTGATTTAAGGTTTGTTTAGGATCTAAAGTGAAAGTGGGTTTTCTATCGGCTACGGGAAGCAATTCTGGGGCCATGCTGTTTTAAAAAAAGACATGTTTCCCTTTATTATTTAAACCAAAAGTAATCCCTAAATGATGTTATAATCCTGCATACTACTGACCTCTGTTGGTGGTTGTATGGCACCACAGAGTTGACTCGACAGTTAAGATGCAACCGATACTGATAAACCAATGTCAATCTCCAAATTAGCATTCAATTACTTTCCACGTGTCCTAGTATCCTACTACAGTAGCAATAATGTTCCATGGCCTTTGTGCAACAATCAATAAAACCAAATAGGCTGACAGGCAGTATATTGGATGTTGTCTATTGGTGGGCTAGTTGAGGATTAGTCACATGAGCTCATCCCTGCAGCAAGCTGAAATATAAATGTGGGACTTAATCCGAAGCAGAGGGGTTACTGGCACAGAGAGAAATATAAGCAATGTGATATTGATATTGATATACTTCATTAATCACCGTGGGGAAATTGTTTCTCTGCATTTGACCCATCCTAGTGTTAGGAGCAGTGGGCTGCCATTTTGAACAACGCCCAGGGAGCAGTGTGGGGAACGGTGCCTTGCTCAAGGACACCTCAGTAGCACTTGGTCTTGCCGGGACTTGAACTGGTGACCTTCCAGTTGCCAAACCAAGTCCCTATCGACTTCGCCACCACCGCCCCATATTGTTCCTCAGCTATCATAACAGTAGCACAGAACCCTGAGCCTGTGTATGAAATACAGCAAGTGGAAACTAAGGCTTTGGCAGCCCATCTTTGACCCACTCTAACTTAATCCTTGCAGGGACACTCAGTTAATGTGCCACAAAAAGTATGAATGGACACAGACATGGCATCAAACATTATCATGTGAACTCATCATGCTGAGTCAACGATAATGCACTCCATAAAGTCAGTGATACAGCTTAATACATTTGTGTGCAGTGCCATTACATTTTAAACGCTCAGTGTATGCATTGACCCGCCTGGCCTCAGCAGCTCTTGGTCAGCAATTTCATAATGTATGATTGTAAGGTATATCCAGCCCAGAGTGAAGGTGTATGCCTTAAGTGTGTGGCAAAAATGCAATGAAGTAAACACTTGATAGAATAACAGCCAGTGGATACGGTGTAAAGTAATCCCTCTGCTGATATGAAGATCCACCAACTTGAGCACAAAATTGAGTATATAAATGCCCGATATTCATTCATTCATTTCCCCAGGGGTTATACTCTTAATCATTTTTTCAAGGTCTATTTTTGCACTCTTCCATTTATGCCAGCAATAACACTTTCTTACATGCTTATATTGCCATCTCATGGTTTCAAATGTAACTGCATGCTGTGTATGTGCGTCAGCCTATCTCTTACAGTTGTTCTCGATTGCTAACACACTAAAATTATACATAAAGCACAATTATTTTAACGGACACTCAAAGAGCAAAACATCGGCTCAAATCTCCAAAACTCTAAACACGCTTTTCACACAATTTGCAAATCAACATGGCACTTTTTGCAAACCACTGCACACGTTTCTCCATGTAAGACACAGGAATCTGACATAAAGTCACGTGTTAGCAGGTTTAAAACACTGATATTCAAAATGCCTCACACATGGACCAATGATCAAGAAACACATTCCACCTGACCAAACACCTGATTGCATAATTGTTGGCTCATCAATCAGGATGTTAGCACGGGGAAAAAAACACAGGTGAGTACTTTCTTACAGTAACAATGGAAGAAAGTTGCAAGAGGAAGAGGAAGAGCTGGGCTGAGAGTGAGAGGAGGAGGAGGAGGAGGAGGAGGAGGAGGAGGAGGAGGAGGAGGAGGAGGAGGAGGAGGAGGAGGAGGAGGAGGAGGAGGAGGAGGAGGAGGAGGAGGAGGAGGAAGAGGTGGGTGAGAGTGAGAGGGGGAAGAATTAGAGGTAGAGCTGGAGCGAGAGGACGTGAACAAAGAAGAATAATCTCTAATGAAATAAAATGTTATCAACCATGGTTTGACGATGAGAGGCTGGACAGAGGGTTCAGCCTAATCTAAGCCGATTTACTGTCGCGTCTGTAATCCGGACACTTAGACTTGAAAATAGATTAGTTACCAGTTTGTAGCTCTGCATAATTCATGATATATCAGTGCTTATATCTGTTGTGTGAAACATATTTACTTCATTGCTGTAATTGAATTGTTGGCATGTTGCATACTATAACTACAAAAATCCTGCACAATGTACTGTGGTAAACTTACTTTTATGTAACAGACACTGACCAACCACTATATATTTGTTGTTTATCTGAAGGACTGAGAAACAAAGAGGTGGAAGGATAAGGATGTGCAATGAGGCACAGGAAGCAGCAGTTACAAACTGGGTTTTGGCAAACAATGCATCACACTTAGAGAGATCCGAAGCATAGTAACTATGTGCTGGGATGCATGTTGCATGCCACAGCTCCATTGAGCCTTCTATTCCCATAGCACTCAGTAGTAATGATTTTATGTGCTTTTTTAACGATAAAATTGTTACTCTTAGAAACAAAATTAATGACCTCTTGCCTTTGACCAGTATAGTGTTATCAACAGCTCCCGGAAACGTAAGTTCTAATATTACACTAGATAGTAAACATAGAATGCTTTTCAGCCATAAACCTTGAACAATTACATTCAATGATTATCTCTTCTAAACCATCAACGTGCATGTTAGACCCAATTCCAACTAAGCTGTTGAAGGAAGTGTTTCAATTAATTAGCACTTCTTTATTAAATATTATGAATATGTCTTTATTATCAGGCTATGTTCCACAATCATTCAGAGTAGCAGTGATAAAACCGCTTCTTAAAAAGCACAACCTCGATCCAGAGGTTTTAGCCAACTATAGACCTATTTCTAATCTTCCGTTCCTCTCAAAGATTCTTGAGAAAGCGGTCGCAAAACAGTTGTGTGATTACTTAAAAAACAATGATTTATTTGAAGATTTTCAGTCTGGATTTAGAACACATCATAGCACAGAGACAGCTCTGGTTAAAGTCACAAATGACATTCTAATAGCCTCAGACAAGGGACTTGTCTCTATTCTTGTTTTGCTCGATCTCAGTGCTGCATTTGATACTATCGACCATGACATCCTATTGCAAAGACCAGAGCACTTAGTTGGCATACAGGGAACTGCTTTAGGCTGGTTTAGGTCCTATCTATCTGAACGCTCTCAGTTTGTACGTGTCAACGATGAATCTTCCACGCAAACCAAAGTTACTGTAGCCATGGAGTGCCACAGGGCTCAGTGCTCGGACCTATTTTGTTCACATTATATATGCTTCCGTTAGGCAATATTATAAGGAATCATTCTGTAAACTTTCATTGTTATGCGGATGATACTCAACTATATTTATCAATCAAGCCTGATGAAATTAATCATCTAAATAAAATTCAAGACTGCCTTAAGGACTTAAAAACGTGGATGACCTTAAACTTTTTGATGTTAAACATGACCAAAACTGAAGTTATTGTACTTGGCTCGAAGAATCTACGAAACAAATTATCTAAAGATATACTAACTATGGATGGCATTAATTTGGCCTCCAGTGAGACTGTAAGGAATCTTGGTGTTATATTTGATCAGGATTTATCCTTTAACGCACACATAAAATCAATTTCAAGGACCGCCTACTTCCATCTACGTAACATTGCAAAAATCAGGCATATCTTGCCTCAAAACGATGCAGAGAAACTAGTCCATGCATTTGTTACTTCTAGACTGGATTATTGTAACTCTTTATTATCAGGGAGTACCAAGAAGTCAGTCAAGTCGCTTCAGCTGATTCAAAATGCTGCGGCTCGTGTACTAACCAGAGTTAGAAAAAGGGACCACATTACTCCTGTTCTGGCTGCCTTACACTGGCTCCCTATAGAACACAGGATATAATTTAAAATTCTTCTTCTCGCCTACAAAGCCCTTAATGGGCAGGCGCCATCTTACCTTAAATAACTCATTATACCCTACTGTCCTACTAGGGCATTGCGTTCCAAGAATGCAGGGTTGTTGGTTGTTCCTAGAATCTCTAAAAGTACAATGGGAGCCAGAGCCTTTTCTTATCAAGCTCCACATTTGTGGAATCAGCTTCCAGTTTGTGTTCGGGCGGCAGACACCCTATCCGTTTTTAAGAGTGCGCTTAAGACCTTCCTTTTTGATAAAGCTTATAGTTAGGGCTGATTAGATTCAGACCCTAGTTTTGCTGATACAGGCTTAGTTTGTCGGGGGACATCTTACTTCTTCCTTCTCTCTGTCTGTACCTGTGTACTCTCATGTTCCGATTAACCCAGCTTCCCCAAATGTCTTTCTTTTTGGTGTCTATATACGCCGGGATCCGGAGTCATGGATGATCCTGCGGTCCTGTGTCCTGGATCGCGAGCGCTGGATCTTGAGTCGTGGCTGTGGTCCTGGATCATCGGTCCTGGATGGATATCCTCGTGGATTCATCTTCCTATTATACACACATGCATTTCCAAACATTTGGACTACCTATGTTGCAAATGTATTATCTTTTCAATTTACACACGGCATCTATTGCACGTCTGTCCGTCCTGGGAGAGGGATCCCTCCTCTGTTGCTCTCCCTGAGGTTTCTCCCATTTTTCCCTTTAAACTGGGTTTTCTTCGGAAGTTTTCCCTTGTACGATGTGAGGGTCTAAGGACAGAGGGTGTCGTATTGTCATACTGATATTCTGTACACACTGTGAAGACCACTGAGACAAATGTAACATTTGTGATATTGGGCTATATAAATAAACATTGATTGATTGATTGATGTTGCACAATGTTATCTTTGAATAAAATGTGATTTTTTTTCAACAACTTATTTGTACTTCTTCATTTACTGTATTTCTGCATACTCAAGCAATCTTTCTCTGCAGAAACCTCTATGTACAGAGCATAGCCCATAACAGATTAAAGTGCTTTAGATTATGCTCAGCAGTGTGTAGTTGGGTGGTCAAACAATCTAGCATTATGAATGAAGTGTGTTATATGTGGTGCAAAAGTTTGCATTTGTTAAGTGTTTATGTAGTTTTGAGTGCAGTTCTTCATTTAGCAGGAGAAATGAGGTGTTTTGCACTTTGGGTGTGTGGTTTTGTGAATTGTGTTGAGTGTTCTGAGAAACTGAGCAATTTAAAAAAAACTTGTGTTAGCAATCGAGAAACTGTAAACATGGATAGATGCAAGAAATGTGGACTATGGAGAATCTGTTCAAGATTTTTAATGCATATCATGATACATTACATTACATTGCATTTAGCTGACACTTTTATCCAAAGCGACTTACAATAAGTGCATTTGACCAGGAAGATACAACCTTGAAGAAAACAGAATCATATAAGTACATCAGTTTTCATAGAGCAAAACATTTCAAGTGCTACTCAACTGGCTTTAGATAAGCCAGTCCTTTATTAGTATATAAGTGCTCTGTTAGTAATTCTTTGTTAGTAATTATATCAAATCAAATCAAGTTTTATTTATATAGCACATTTATAAACGATTTTTGGTCGAGCCAAAGTGCTGTACATATAATAAAAATAGCGTACAGTAGAGACACTTCACAGCAAATACAACAGCACAGATTGTTCAGAATATCAGTATGAGAAAAACGACACCCTCTATCGCTCGAAGTGGAGGCGAAAGAGATGAGTATTCAGTCTGCGCCAGAAGATGTGTATGCTATCTGCTGTCCTGATTTCAATGGGGAGCTCATTCCACCATTTTGGAGCCAGGATATCAAACCCACGTGTTTTTGCTGATGGGAACTTGGGTCCCCCTCGCAGCGAGGGTGCAGCGAGTCGTTTGGCTGATGCAGAGCGTAGAGCACGCGCTGGGGTGTACAGTTTAACCATGTCCTGGATGTAGGAAGGGCCAGATCCATTCGCAGCATGGTATGCAAGTACCAGTGTCTTGAAGTGAATTCTAGAAGTTACCGGAAGCCAGTGGAGGGAGCGGAGGAGCGGCGTGGTGTGGGAAAATTTAGGAAGGTTGAAGACCAGACGAGCCGCTGCATTCTGAATGAGCTGCAGAGGGAGGGAGTTGCAGTAGTCTAGGCGTGAGCTGACGAGAGCCTGGACAAGAACCTGCGTCGCTTTCTGTGTCAGCTGGGGACGTATCTTCCTGATGTTGTAAAGCGTGTATCCGCAGCAATGGGTTGTAGCAGCGATGTTTGCAGTGAAGGACAGGTTGTTATCTAGGGTCACACCCAGATTCCTTGCAGTCTGAGTCGGGGAAACAACAGAGGTGCCGATGTCGATAGTCAGGTCAAGAGTGGGACAATCTTTTCCCCGAAGGAAAAGCAGTTCAGTCTTGTCAAGGTTGAGCTTGAGGTGATGAGCGGACATCCACTGAGAGATGTCAGCTTGACAAGCAGAGATGCGTGCGACGACCTGGGTCTCTGAGCGGGGATTAAATAACATAACACTGATTGAGAGCTTGGATGAAGAAGTTGTAGGGTTTTTACAACAGTTTCAAGAATCAGTTTTTATTTATTTATTCTTTGGTGACTTTACTGATTTATAATGTAGTGCGTAAGGTAATATCTCATTTTGAGTGAGGGGCACCAGCCCTTCATGCATGTCACCCTCTGTGAGAATAGTTCGTATTTTCCCTCTGGTTTGGAGACATATTATTTTATCATATCTTTGTTAAGCAGTATCAAACAATCCTCTAATCCTAGTATTATTGAGACGCATTAGCGACACCAGGGGTATTGTTGTTCGCAGCAACAATGATGCATAATACCAGGACAAAAGCCATTATTGAAACAAGTAAACCATTTTTTGTGCTAATGGCAGATTTTAGTGAATACGTTTTTATACCAGCAGAAAACCTTACATCATACGATATTTTTTGTACGCCTTATGGGTACACGGAGAAGTTATATTTATTTAATGCAACGTTATGGGTTTTACATGTCCTGTTCAGAATAGGGTAATCATTGCAATATTAATTGAGCATGTTATGCTCAAAGGAGGGAGTGTCATTTTAATTTTTTTTTTTTATTTATCCTTTATTTATCCAGGAATGTCCCATTGAGATACAAGATCTCTTCTTCCAGGGAGTCCTGACATGACAGTCATGACAGTCCTGTCATGATTATACAGATATGTTGATTTCAGTGACGTTGTAGTTAATAAATAATAACATGGAGTTAATAATAGATCTCATAACGACAAAAGGTATGCCGAAGCTTGGGCCTCCTCCAAGGAGGGAGTGGTCCAGTTATAAGATATTAGACGAATAGAAGTAATGAATATGTCAGAACTCTGAGTAATATTATCCAAGTTTTGTCTACACAGGCTAGGAAAGCTACAGAGATGCCAGACGAGACACCAGAAGAGACTCCTGTTCGGCCAGGTGATTGGGTGAGGGTGAAAGTTCACAAAAGACAGTGAGCTGATCCCGGTGGACGGAACAGTGAGAAGTTGTAATGAACTTCACACACACTCCGGTTTAAAGGTAAAGAAAAAGGAGTAAATTGACACCACCTCACACATTGTCACCCTTCACTGGCAACTTCCAGAACATTATTGGGAGTTAGGACTGATTTGGCAGAGCTGGAACAAAACAATAAATAGAAATAAGATAAAGATAGAAACAGCTCAAAAGACGAATTGTCTATAGATTTGTATAGATTGTACACTGAAGTGAAAACCTATTTTTTGTTTTACATCTGAAAAAGAGTCCAATTTTTGTATACGTTATTACTGATTATTTAAATTCTGTAACTGACACAACCATGGAGAAAATAGAGATGATGTCAAGAACAAAGCCAAACCAATTGTGGGGTCCCCTAGGGATAAGAGCCAGAATAGCATTGTTGATTGTGCTCATTACACTTGGCACCTTTATGGTTGGATGGGGAGTACAATATCAAGTAAGACATGGATCCATTAGTCCACTCATAGATAATGCCCACATCACTAACAGAACTCCAGCTGTGTTTCAGAGAGTTTCACTTATCCCCAGAGCCAAAAGATCAGCTAAGCAACAAGAGGAGGAGTTAGAAATACTCGGTCCCAAAGGTGAGGCGGTTATAATCAAGATGATTCACCCCCATATATGCAGTTCTTGTATCAAATGATGAGATGGGTTTAAGTGATCGGCATATGTAAGTGATGGGGATGTACAGATTAGGGGAATCTCCAAATACACTGGATCCATGTTTTAGTCTGTGCCAGAAACACCCCCTGTTAAGTTTATGAACAACCGACCGGTGACCGACCTGAGCACAATTATTGAAAATGATTACAGTAGAAACAGGCTACTAACCCACAAGTACAGCTTTGTCCCCAGCAGATTGTGACGACATTGCAGATATGTCCAGTCACAAAAGTTACTTATGTTCTAAATAACAGTAAGATTTAAAGTGATGGAGAAAATATGGGGACGTTCTTTTATAGTGTGTGAAATAAGTGGCGCTTTAAACATGTAGGTATTTCAATTTATGGAAAAAGATGGTTTCCTGAAAGAGTTATTTGGAGTAGCCATGTTACAGTGGGTGAAAGCAATGTTTAGGGATATGGCACAACCATTAGTAGACATTAATTGGGTTTAGATGACATTTAACATCTAAGACAGATAGTAAGATTAGGAAAATAGAGTGGATTGGATTTATTTTACCTCAGTGTGTCAGAATTAACTATAGGTAATGCGTCTCGAGATCTCTCTCTCTCTGCCTGTCAGAACGCTACGACCCCATCTTCAGACAAATGACCTCACCACAGGAGACTCCTCCTCCTCCTCCTCCTCCTCCTCCTCCTCCTCCTCCTCCTCCTCCTCCTCCATCGAACAGACAGAGAACCCGAGCTGAACCAACAACGACCTGAGGCATCCAGAACCAGCTCCACCTGAGGTATCCAGAACCAAACCAGCATGCTGACAAAGAGGCAAACTCTCATTGGTCCCTCAGACAGGACATGAAGTTCCAAGCTGAGCCACGAGATTTGGCACAAGAGCAGAGTGTGGGACATGAGAGCGGAATACGCCCTCCATGCAACAGCGAAGAGACTGTAAAGGAGGAGATGAAACACAAAGCAGTTGGGCCACTGAAAAGAGTTACAGCGGGAGGATCCAAGAGCAGATGGACTGAGGAGAAGGTGGACGGAGGAAAAGACAGGACGGAGGAGTTGGCATGGTCCAGCAGAACGTGAGGGGGTCGTGGCTTGACAACCAGAGGGGGAGAGAAGGAAAACGGGAGTGAGTGAGTTTACAGATAAACACACTTATTAGAAAAGAATCCTAAAAACACACCGAGGGTAGAACATATCATTCAATATTTTCATCATATAAACAAATTATTCTTTTAGAGATTCTTATTCATGTGAGAATTTGGGGAAGATTTAATTTGTTACAATATAGAAAGCAGACAAATCTTTATTTGAATAGAAAATGTTAAAGGTAAAGCTAGAACCAAGCCAAAGAAAGTATTCCAATCTAGAGTATTGATTTCACCATTGTAGCATGGATATTACCATAGGAAAACTGTTAAGGTGGAAACAACATTTGTTTGTCGTCCAAGATGTAGAGTTTTAAAAAGAAACTAGGCAAAGAGCGATTGCTAATTTTAATTCTGAAAAACTAGTATAATTGGGAGTAATACCTGCGGGGCCTTGGATCACTCATTTTAATGGTGCATATTTTTGACAACAAATATTGTTCAGGGAGAAGGGGTCGCTCAACCCACCCTGCAGATGTTTTAAATCTTACTTGCAGCTTCAGAGGGAGCACAGGCACCAGAGTATGAGTTTTAAAAGACAAGTGCCACCACCTCCTAATGCTCATCCATTTAATCAGTGATGACCTGACATTTAGAGACGTTATTTAAAGGAGAAACATATCTGCCATAGGTGAAAATTCCTGAATTGAAAGTCCTTGTTAAAGGAGGGAGTAATTATCACATGCTCGGGCACCCAAGGTTCCACACACTGTTAAAGGGGTTAGCATGGTTCTTCAAGTAGACCAGAATTGAAGATAAATTAGTATAATGAGTTAGTGATATTCCACTGGTTTTCACACCATTTCATGGACTTTATCACATCATTAGAACAGACTACCCAAAGCTACTGAAGTAGGAACTTTCAAGTGATGAAACTCTACAACTGTTGTAACTGACCAAAATCTTCTCCCAGAAATGACTGTCTAGAATGCCGTATCCCAGAGTAGATGTTTGGTGGTATCATGGAACTAAAACCTTGTACTCAGTCTTGCCACAGGATTGGATTGGGACCTGTGCACTAGCACAGCCAGTGATGTTTTTTATGTAGTTAATCAACATGGCGAAACACCCCAAAGCCAGTAGGGCTAAGAGACCAGTCCCAGGGGGAGTTTAGGCTCCACAGTGTACAAGGATAGCATAGGGGGGTCCAGGAGAGGCCTAGATGTTGCATTTCCATGTCCTAATGTACCGATTGATCACAACGGCCTCTTCTAGAGAACATGTTACTTTCATACCTTAAATGGTATGAAAGGAGGGAGGGTACATTTCTCATGAGGAGACAGTTACAAATGCTAGCAGAACAAGACGACCCACCCCCGTATACAGATGTTGATGAAAATGATGAGATTGTTCAATGAATGTCCAGCTGATGTGATACTTTAAATTATGAAATCATGTGAAGAAGTGAGCATGCTAAAATGGAGTGAATCCATTTCAATTGACTTTACACTATTCCTATTCCTATTATATAGTTTATTTTATTCTTTATTATTTTATACTATTCTAATATGGTAGATCTCATGTTTTATAAATCATTGCTATTTTAAAATGGTTTGTTTCTTTTCACTTTGCAAAAACAAGTGCCTTAACACTGAGCGTGGTATGAGAAAGGTTTCTGTGAAAGGAGGGAGGAAGAAATGTTCTGATACCAAGCCATTGCTGCTATTTTGAAGAATGATATTGAATGTTAACACTAGAAGTTATGCACAAGGGAACACTTTTATGTTTAAGCACAGTCAAAGTATTTTTTGTATTTTTGTAAAGTTGAGGCTATTGAACCATTCCATTTTGATTGTATGTTTTTGATATGAGTTATGTACTATGCAAAGTTCAGATGAAGAACTCATTGATTTCAGTATTATACACACCTTTTAGGTGTGTAAGGAGGGACTGTTAGAAATTAAAATCAATGTTTTATGGCATAATGTACCTTAAACATACCGTCAGTTTAAATGCTGGAAAAACCCGGAAGTTCTCAATACCAAGCTTTTATTCTGAACATCCTTCATGACGACATCCGGGACTACCGTCAATTAGTATCATTAAAGTGGCTATTGACGCCGTTAAGATGTATTACATATAAAGTTATGAAAGAGATAAGGAGGAGAAAAGGCATGTGGAAGTAAGCAATGAATGTACACTGTATACCAAGGCAGGTTTACCATCACTCTCTGTACGGAGGCTCAGTCATTGGTACACGTTTATCTATAAAGCTTTGTTGGGTAAACTCCCGTATTATATCTGCTCTCTGATAACACAGAGCGTTGCAAGCAGCTATTGTCTGAGGTCACATGATGTAGTCTTGTTAGATGTGCCAAGAGCAAGGACTGTCTTCGGTAAGACAGCTTTTATGTGCGCAGCTCCACTTGCTTGGAACAATCTTCAGCAATAATTGAAACTGAGCAATCTCATTCCTCTGCATGTTTTTAAAGCTAGGGTAAATGAAATGCTTGCTGATACAATGGGCACTTGTAAATGTCTATAACTATGTATCCTGTAAATATAATGTATAATGTCCTTTATTGTTTTATGTTTCATGTGGAATCTATATGCTGCAGGTCTCCCTTGAAAAAGAGATCTATGATCTCAATGGGACCAATCTGGATAAATAAAGGTTTGAAATGAAATGAAATGAAATGAATGTAAATTGTCGAAATCCTCTGTTTAACGCGATATCGGACACAGGAGAACGAGGGGGGAAGTCCCCTACGTCACTACAGCTCATAGAGAGGAGGAGCGAACAGCCAGCAAGCGGGAAAGACGAAGGCTTGTGAGATCTCTTCTGCACGGCCAGCACAGGGAGAGGAAGGCTGCTGCCTTTCTCTTTTGACTGAACA
The DNA here is from genome assembly GCF_902827115.2 of Pseudochaenichthys georgianus. Lineage (NCBI taxonomy): Eukaryota > Metazoa > Chordata > Actinopteri > Perciformes > Channichthyidae > Pseudochaenichthys > Pseudochaenichthys georgianus. Next base: position 25,987,421 of record NC_047523.1, on the reverse strand, counting down.
ATATCCTGCTTGTAACATTACCGCACCATATTTTTAATTAAAGTAACCAATTTGAAACCATCTCAGAGACTCCATTTAGTCTCCTTTTTAAGCTTCTCTCCTGGACGCGAGAAAAACGATCACAGTTTACAATAGCTATGTGACAATGATGAACATGATGATTCAGCCTCTGGAGATAGACATAGACAAGCATGATCATTTCTGACATGGGTCTTAGCTAATATAAACCATGGGCGTCACAGCCATTATATGAGGGTGGGACAAGTCCCCCCCCACCTTTTAAAATGATTAGTTTAGACCCCCCCCCCACACACACACTTTTACCATGTGGAAAGTCCGTGCATCGGTCTGTCCACTCGCCACTCTTACCTCATTCACACCAACGGTGTTTCAGGGCCGGTTCGGAGCTGGAGCTTGAAAAGCACCGGGTTTTCGTGTTTACACCGCAGCGGAGCAGTGTCTTAGCTCCGGAATCCGGTTCGTTTCAAGCACCAACAAATTGTCCGGCCAGAGCAAAAGCACAGCATACGTCACGCTTACGTCGAGGCGGGGGCAGAGACAGGATCAACTCCTGAACAACAACAAAAAGCCCGCGTTTTATCCAGTTTGTACACAACGATGGAGAAACTTAACAAGAGTTTCAGTGTTTCTGCCATAGACTATATACACTGAACACAAATAGTGTGGTTACACGTGGTCTGCGGTTGTGAGGCCGGTTGGATGTACTGCCAAATTCTCTGAAACGCCTTTGGAGACGGCTTATGGTAGAGAAATGAACATTCAATTCACGGGCAACAGCTCTGGTGGACATTCCTGCTGTCAGCATGCCAATTGCACGCTCCCTCAAAACTTGCGACATCTGTGATATTGTGCTGTGTGATAAAACTGCACGTTTCAGAGTGGCCTTTTATTGTGGCAAGCCTAAGGCACACCTGTGCAATAATCATGCTGTCTAATCAGCATCTTGATATGCCACACCTGTGAGGTGGGATGGATTATCTCGGCAAAGGAGAAGTGCTCACTATCACAGATTTTTTCAGATTTGTGAACAATATTTGAGAGAAATGGTTATTTTGTGTATATAGAAAATGTTTTAGATCTTTGAGTTCATCTCATGAAAATTGGGAGCAAAAACAAAAGTGTTGCATTTATATTTTTGTTCAGTGTATAAAGGTTTCTGCTCATGGTGAAGCAACGTGTCTGCGTGTTAAGGTGGAACCTGAGCATTCACGTTGACCACCTCATTATAAATCTATAAAACTATAAATATTAAACTTTACGTCACGTGTTCATTTGAGAACAGCTGTTACATACCTGGGTGAAGGTTACAGTTCATTTAAATGAAAGATACAACGTTACTCCACACTCATGGTTCAGTCCACCTTAAGAAATAAAACCGTCGGAAGCAGTTGTGTTTTAAAAAAAACTTTATTGACACTGTTTTAGTGTAAACCACAGAAATGACTCCGGAAAAGCTGCAGATAGAGCCATAAGAAATGAATGCAACTGATTTTATCCTTGCAGTTTGGCTTTATGAAGCAGGCACGCAAACGGTTACGTCATGACGCAAACGATGACGCAATGACGCATTACCAGTCGAACTCTGGGCGGTGTGAAAAGAGCCGGTGCTAAACCGAAGAACCGGTTCTGAACCTAAAAAGCGCTAGCACGGAGCTTGAACCGGAGTTGCGTTGGTGTGAATGAGGTATATAATATTTGTAGAGCGCTGTGTCAGTGCTGCATTATCAAATCCATCCCCTTTGCTTATTGTGAGAATGCCCAAATAAATCAAATTCCGTACCATGTTTTCACTGCTACTTTGTACTGTACCAAGGCAGATTCTCAGAGCCGTACACATGAGCCGTACACATGCTGCGTTTTTTATGTAGCTGTGTCTTTAGTTGGAAAATTATGCGCGCCACAGTTTCCCCGCCGCGAGGTTCCGACGCTGTTCATGAGCATGCTCCACTAGCACCCGGATATAAGGCGCTGTTATTAAAGAGGTGGAGGGAGAGTCCTCTCCTGTCAGACTGAGAGGCTGATAACTACAGCTCAGTGAGGTAAAGGACTCTGAGGGTTTAGATCAGGGGTGCCCACACTTTTTCAGCTTGGGAGCTACTTTTAAAGTGTCCAAGTGCCCTGTGTGTTGTGTGCGGGGGGGTTTGGAAATTGGAAGGCTAACTAGGTAATCAGCTCGCTGGTAATGGTTGACCGTGCATACATGGTGAACTGCGTGTTAGAAAATATGAGATTTCAGACTGGCTTACCTGTACGGCAATCAAGTGGCACATGCCATAATAAGGATGGATGATAGGCTAACTTTTTTTTTTTTTTTTTCAATGCCATGCGATCTACCCACACTACCTTCGCGATCGATCGACGTATTGGGCACCCCTGGTTTAGATAGTTCCCTTTAGTCTAAGTAGTAGGTCTCAAACGGTTTGGTAATCATTTATGTAAGTATTTCCAAGGCACACCTTTATATGATCATTATAGTTATAAAAAATAAGAGAAGAACAGGTATGACATAATTAACTCGTAGTAACACAAAAATACAGTTTAAAAGGGGAGTGATGGGTGTTGAGAGTTGTATCCATAGATTTAGTCCCTAATTTTGCTCTCAAAGTGCAGCAGATTAATGCATTTAACATTTAAAAAAAATCATCTTCCCGGGGGAGCATGCCCCCGGACCCCCCTGGAGGAGGTGAGGTCCACCACCTGCCCACACCCCCTGTCAAATTGTCCCACCCACATTGAGGATGCTTCCTACGCCCATGATATAAACTAAACATTGTACTGCTTTGAACCGGTATTCCTGCATCTTGTGACTGAATACACGCTCTCTATAAGCATGCAAAGGACACTATTCAGGAACCTATAGTTGTACCAAATTCTCTTATGTGATGACTACTTCCATTCTTATCTTACTATATTTTTATTATCTTACTATATTTTGCTATTACAGTGTTTCTAATATAGAGATTTATAAATCTGTGTTGTTTTTTACATACATTTTTTTATGTAGGCACCACGACACCTAGTCAAATTCCTCGTAGGCTACGTGTGAACCTGGCAATAAACCCGTTTCTGATTCCGAACTATTATAGTTAGGATAATAAATACATGTTTCCTGATTATTTAAGCTGAAGCCAGTGACGAGTGATATTTTTCTAACAACTTCTGTTGGTTTTAAGTGTTTTTGATCAATCACAAAGTTAAGTGTTACTGCCGTTAGCATTTAGCATACAGCTAATACTTTTAAAAATAAACGTACTTCAGCCGGTTTCTTGGGGAGGGGGTTTCAGGTTTGCAGAAAAAGGTACCTAAAGAAAGAGGGTGTGAATAAAAGCGCAGCAGAAATAAAAATAACCTTAAATTGTGTATGTTATGTGTTTAGCACATTAGACAGAAGACGTACTCTCATTGTCAGAACTGTCTGCTGGAGGAATGGAAACGTTTCATCCTGTAACATCCTGACGAAGAGGAGGAAAAACATGTCAATGTAAGTTTTATTGGGAAAGAAAAATCGTATTTTTATGATTATCAGGATAATTTTGATAGGGAAGCTTCCTGTAGGTTTCCGTTAACATACAGTCACTGTTGGGGGCTGTTTGCCCATTCCACCTTAGGAGGGTTTTTGGCAGGGTTGTCAATTACGGCGATTACAATAGGGTCTTCGCCGACCTCTGGTCTCAGACCCTAATAACAGCTGTTGTTCCCAGACCTCATCTTTCGCGCACTAGTTTCTTTGAGGTACAAACATTCATCCATGCATTATTAGTTTATGAAAGCCTGTGTAACACAACCACTGTTTGTGCATCTTAATTGAAACATGTCACATCCTACAAAAACACAACAGAGGAACAGATTATATGTCTGTATTTATTTTCATCAGAACACAATTTTAATCATTGTAGCAGTAGTTTTCATACTTTTTGAAAAGATCATGACTTGTGAGACTTTTATAAATCATTTCATCAAAGTTGTTTGTAAAAAAATTAAAGAAGTTACTTGAACTAAAGCATCTATAATATTACAATATACTGGTAGTATAGTAGTAATCATAATAATCATAATCGCAATGATACTTCTATATGACTTTAAACCTTTTTCATTTCTATAATCATAAATCTTTCACACACACAGAACCACAACCTTTCACAATAAGGTCGTGAAGCTGAGGACGAGTCTATTGGGTAAACCTCACCACATTCTCTTTTAACATCAATGATTTCAGACCCGCCAAAGTAAAAAATTAAAATAGAAGAAGAAGAGAAAGAAGAAAGAAACAGCATGACATGAACTAAAATAAAAATACACAAGGAAACCTGGACGCAAAGACATAGTGTTCAGCATACTAGGGAACGTATTTACAACCAAAAAGGAATGGGCTTCTGCATAGATCCACAGGATAGAGAACTGAACTATTGTGAAAACAGAGAGAGGCTGAGAGGAAGTGAAGAGGGCAATATTTGTGTACATACCATTTGTGTGGTGGGTGCACAGGAGGTAAGGGGCAAGAGGCATACATAGTCTATATGTGCAGGGGAAAAACACAAATGTAGTTTTTGTAGTGTTGTGAAATATGACAGACCATACCCCACGACTGCTACAGACCACTGTCAGGGATGTAGATTGAATCGATAGGACCCTACACAGTTTCTTCTCAGTATAGTGCAGTAAAAAGTAAAACACACTAGAAATGATATTAAAACAGCAGAGTAACTGTTGCGTGCATGCCTGCATTACCAACCAAAGTCATCAAAGATTTACATCAGTCAAATCTAATTTTATTGTCTGGAAGAAACTTTGAAGCGGCATGAAGGACACCACAGCAATCACACCCATGCAACCACAGCCAGGATGGTTTCTGCATGTAAAGCAGAAATTAGTTATTGTATGAATATGTCCAGCATTTGGTTTGTGATGGCTGTTGCATCACAGCATGAACTGCTGACATGGTAGGCAGAATGAAATCACATTTATGTCATAAATAGATCCCTTACACATGTTAATGGTGAGTGTGGTTGAGGCTTATGAAATGCAATCCGTTTATTGCTAACATGGCACATTTGTCTAACACTGACTGACCCTATTTGTCCTCCTGTTGTCCAGTGTGTTTGATCATGAACATCCTAGTGTCATATCCGATCTAAATTTGGTTTATTTGACTTGATAAGCTTTGGCACCAGTTTCAGTTCATTGCACCATCTCATTTCAGAAAAGGGTGTTGAGATATATTCTGAAGGGCTTGTGAAAGGAAACAAATAGATACACCCCTACCTTGGTCAGTTTGGGGTCTTAGGCGCTAACGCATTTATTTGACATTGTACATTACAATGAATTTATATTAAAGTCCAGACGGTTTAAAGGCTGCAGTGAATAATGAGTTGACTAATGCAGCAGGTGCCTGTAAAGACAGTGGTGGTTTGCCACACCTGTCCCTAAGGCCCCAAGGTCATAGCAGAGCTAATAAGCTCTCCAAAGATCACACAGCAATTAGCAACAGACACAAACACACATTTTTGCATACACACACTCCACACACATGCACGCGGACACACATCCACAAACATGGACCCATCACCTTTTCCACCAGAGCTCAGGCTTCCTGACTCCTGTGTGTATGAACGTCCTTGTGTGACAGGTCTTCGGCAGCGGCAATATAATATAATAAAATATATGTCTATCTACTGGTGACCAATAGAGTAGCAGCATTTTTCTATCACCGACTGCGGCCGTCTGAGATGGGCATGGGTGTGCTGTGCTGAATGACAATGATTTGTTAGGTTTTTCGTGCAAGCTGGAGTGGTAATGTTCAGAGTGGGGCAGGGTCCAAACACAAAAAAAGGTACAGCGTCAACATAATCCAATATACTGGTTATTTAGACATGTTGTGAATAAAGATGAATTTTTGAAAATCCTCATATAAGCTGTATAATAAAGTTCTTGACATCAGATATCAGATTGGACATCTCATTTGAGTAATCAACTTACTTAAGAGTGGAAAAATGCATCAAACAACATCTGTTTATCTTTGATTACCTGATCTCATAGCCTTGTTCATCAAAGGAAAAACAATCTTGAAACTAAAAAGAAGTCAGCCCTTAAAGTCACACCATTCCTTTCTGTTCACACGCTGGTCAACATTTAGAAAATAAACACAAGTGTCAGTTTACTATTATCCAGTTATTCCATTAGTGCTTAAACAAACACACTCCTCTCTGGTTTATTTCTGTTCTGCAGCAGCGGCCTCGGTACTTCAGGTACACACGTTTAAAAGAAACAGGAAATTAGCCATTTCTCACCCTCTGTCTGCTAAAAATTTGAATGTGAATGTTGATTATAATGTGTTGTACTGTTTATCTTAATAAGCCCTTTACTTAATGAGACATTAGTTAGATGTTTTTAGGAGAACGTATGTGACAGTGGGCATGCTACAGGAGCTGATTTGGGATAAGATGTGGAGTGCGGAGTGGGGACAATAAACAAAATAGGCTGTCGTACTCTTGCTCCACATGCAGTTTGTTAACATCCATTACACATTTAGATTCAACAGTTGAAGCAGTTGTCCCCGTGTTGGTGATATGTAGGTCTACCTATTGTATTATGGACAGGGGATTTTCCTTCACATAACTGCATGCTACCTTTCCCAGGGAAACATTTTATTTTCATCCTATCTGCACGGGAGTTCCAGATATATATATATATATATATAACTATATATATATATATATAAATAACTATATATATATAATTATAACTGGAATATAACCATTATAGTACTTAAAGGCAACATCCAGTCATTATGATTCCTGTGAATGAGAAAGCTTGAGGATAAAATGAAACCACCAGAATTGGTTCGAGGGCAAACAGTACATTTAGTCTTTTTAAAGCAGTGTTAACAGGAAACACGTATTTCTACTTTAACTGCTGGTTACAGCAGGCCGAAGGGCAAAAAATAAGTCTTTAGAGACAGAAAGACAATTTAGTAATTATTTTTGCTGTCGATAACTATTTTGACTGGATAATACCTTTTCAAATCTAAAATAACACAAGCTTCTTTGTCAAGAACAACAGGATATCGTATATATTGATCCAGTGATATATTTTTGATGTCAATAAACTCTGCTGAGAAATTTTATGTGACCACAATCTGAATGGGGTTTTAGTAAAAGGCCTAAAATAAAAGCTTTGGATAAGACAAGCTTAAAAGAGTTTCATGTTTTCTATATGAAATAAAAATAATCCCATCTTTTATTTGTATTTGATTAACTTCCTGTCCAGTGATTAAACAGGGTTGCTAACAAGTGGCTAAGTACTGTTTCATTAACTATTATTAAAAGGAAATTAAACTACAATTACCATAACCAATGTAAAGATTCCCTCCTAACTTTGACATTATATTGACTAAAAGCATTTCTGGCATCTCATTGCATGCTTTTCTATCTTCATTCAAAACACAGCAGAATGCAACCTGAGATGTTTATATTCATGTTTCTTATATTACACATATATATTAATATAGTTTTTTATTTCCAAATTGTAATGATGTAACTTTGTTTATTTGGCTCAGCCCTATTGTAGTGTTGGCCTTAAGGTTTAATGATCACTCTGGTTTAATACGTCTTGGTTGTTACTTTTATAGTTTATAGTCAGTTTTATTGATAATGATCACTTTTTACATATCAAGTTATTGCTGAGATCTGTCAACACGTCCTTATGATGAGTCCACAAGAGGTCAGATGACACATACTTAGCATATATTATGCTTATTATATATTAAGATATCAGTTTAGCAAGATTAATGTATTTGACATAAAAACAGAAAGTGAGATATCGTTTGTGATGCTGAAGGAATGCATCCTGGTCGGTTGTGACGTGTTGCATATTTCAGGGTTAACTTTTTCATTGCTTTGGATCTTTTAAAATGGTGTTCATAGGTAAATATTATCTCACGATTCATCCTAGTGTAGGAAAACTGTAAACCTTACAAACCCCAGAACTCATTATAGAAGCACATTTTAATCCCATTGTCCCAGTGATTGTGGCCAACACACCAGCACAGCAGAGCTAAGTGACATCTGAAAGGGAGTTGGGGGGGGGGGGGGCATCTTTGCCACATCAGCCTTTAAACTCGCCTTTTATGATACTTGTCACCAACACACACTCATCCTCACCAGCACACACATTCACACATGTAAAGACATACAAGTACACCCATGCACACTCACACACAGTTCAGAAACGCATATCAATCGCAAAGAAACTCGCAGCTAATTATTATTTTAACGTATTATCTGTCTTATTTAGAGAACACATTTTCTTTCTGTATGAGAGAACCAGAAATAAAACTCAAAAAGGATGAACATTAGAAAGAGAATATGATTGTGTTATCCCTTAGTCAGCCAGTGCAACAGAAACCAATAATTGGAACACAGTGTAAAAAAGCGTAGTGAGAGAAACTCAGCCATGGGGAAGCCGGCCTTCCCACTCAACAAAGGCTGTGGCATTGTCCCCTTTCTACCTAAGGGACTGTTGGAGTCCCTTAGTGTGTCTGTTTGTTTTCTTATTTATTTGTTGATTGAATTGTGTGTCTTTCGTCTCCAAGCGTCCCACATTTTCCATTTGCCAGAAAGCGTTGCAGAGTGTCCACAGGCACACAGCTCCAGCCCATCGCACAACTGTGGCTGTATTTTTCCACATCGGTTGCCATGGTGAGGGATTCCCCCACCCGGACAACCTCACCTCCTCCTGGCAGCTCTATCACTCCTCATTGGCAGGGCTCTCCTCCAGAGGCGTGATGGTGGGGAGGCCCAGTCCTGTTGCATTGTGGGATGCAGTGAGGCTGGCAACAGTGTGTAGGAGGACAAGGACCAGCAGGCAGAGTTTGAGCCGGCTGTTACACAGTCTGCAGGCTGCCGATGAGCTGAGGGAGGTTCGGTGCTGGCATGGCGGGTGAGTTCTTTTCAGCGTCCCCCGGGAACGGTTGTCCACTTTCAAGTCCCACCGCACGTCGCAGCACTTTGCATTCGGGTCAACACCTGATGGGTAGTCCTCCAGCAGCCCTGGGGGTTGTTTGAGGGGAAAACAGATCACAGTGAGATTAAGTCCTTTGAAATTCAACCATTTTTAAACTAGCCAAGAAGAGAGCTCAGTGCACCAGAATGTAGAAAATGTAAGCAAATGGAGAAAAAACACAAGAATAAACATTGTTACCCAACTTTCCAACACAAAATCTGTCTTCCAGACATTCACATCTGTTTTAAGTGTTCCTTAAAAATCTGTTTTATGCTTTTCTTAATTTGCTTGTATTTAATTTGTTGAAGCTGGAGCTGAAGCAATAATTCAAAGTAGTCAAATGACAGAAACTACAGAGAATACTATTGATAGTAAATAATACTTTCTCTCAAAAATGCAAAATACTAAAGCTCCTAAAATATCAACATTTGCTGTTTTGTTTTTTTCTATTTTCCGATAAAAAGTTATGTCTTTGGGAGTTGGGGTCGGGAAAAAAACAAACTTACACACTGGTAAGGTTTAGATAATTTCTTAATAAAAACAAGCCTCATCCTTCAAAATTCTAAAATGGACAAAAGCAGCATTGTTAATATATCAGCCCAAATGATAACAAGAAAAACAGACAAAAACAAAAATCACAAACACTATTTGTATTAGCTTATACATTTACATTTAGGTAACCTGATGCTCAACATGACCACCATGGGGCAGCATTACTGTACCTTTGTGATGTGACTGAGTGTCTCAGTATGTTCTGGATGAAAAATAAATCTCACAGTAACACTTCCCCCACTCACCTTCCATGTATGAGGAGAACAACATCTGGTTTAGGTTAACCATATATTTAGTATTCAGCTTTGTGTACGCATGTGTGTGTGTTTCCACTGCTGCAAACATTATTTCAGTGCATTGAATTGCATTCTCTCAGATTGCTCAGTTGTGCAGCTGCCTCTTGGTGCTGTCAGTAATTGGCCACCATGTTGTGGTGTGTTTTCTGGTTATTAAACAGAACATCCTGTAACTGTAAAGTCACGAGTGTTTGCTGTGTGGCCATCAGAGGTTGGGTATCATATTTATGAGTAAGACACTATGCTCACTGTGTGTGTGTGTGTGTGTGTGTGTGTGTGTGTGTGTGTGTGTGTGTGTGTGTGTGTGTGTGCTGTGTGTGTGTGTGTGGTGTGTGTGTGTGTGTGTGTGTGTGTGTGTGTGTGTGTGTGTGTGTGTGGTGTGGTGCAGTGCGTGTGTGTGTGTGTGTGTGTGTGTGTGTGTGTTGTGGTGTGTGTGTGTGTGTAGTGTGTGTGTGTGTGGTGTGTGTGTGTGTGTGGTGTGTGTGTGTGTGTGTGTGTGTGTGTATATCAAGAGATTGAGGTTAAATAAGCATGTTACTAGTAGTTAAAAGTCCACTATTTGGGGATGTAATGCCGTTTTATCCATGAGTTGTTCAGTACTTTACTAGGCAGCTGCATGTACAGTAGGCCTACTTATCTTAAAACTAGGGTTAAACAAACCAATGAGCTTAAATCAGTCGAAATAATCCATAAACTGGAAGACTTTCTTTTACCTGTGCATATAAAACTTGGGCTGCCTCCATGAATGAGATCATCATTGTCAGGCAGGACGAAGGGGCACCGCTGCTGCACCTCCAGGCAGTACTGACCACAGGGGATTGGCTTACTGCAATGCATCTGGGTGGTCTGGAAGTACTGAGAACACAGCCAGGGCTTATAAACCATCTAGGTGGGAGACATAGAGGTGAGAGCAGGGGGGAGAGGAAGACAGGTGGAAGGGGTGCAGAGATAGGAAATTGAAGAATTAGGGAGGGTTGCATTGGATGATGATACGCATGCACACACTCACATGTAAATCAACCATGACCTCAACAGCCATTGATTCTCACAGGACTGATCAGATATCCTGGTGATCCTGAATTTCACTGTTTAATGAATGTGGATGTTGCTGGGCTATCATCACTTTGACAGTCAATATATACAGTTAGACCCTCTCACAACGACTCGCACATTTCATGTTTACTTTGTCTTGCACAGGATTCCGAATAGGATTTATTATCTTCAGGTGTTTCACTATTCCCACAAATGAATAGTAAAATCAAATTCAACTATAACTTAAAATTGAATGGGTCTGAATTGAATTCACCTTTCACTGCCAAATTGAAAACTATTTGTATACAATTTCAACAATCTAAATAATTAATGGTATCAGGGCCTGTATTATGTCATGGTGATTTTGTCTGTGTTCATTTCATAATTTCTTCTCACCCATGTTCTCTACTCTATAAGTGCACAAGTGGGGACAAATTATTTACTTCGCACCTATTTTTTTTCTCAATGTGATAAGCTATTTGCATCATGCAGTATTATCACCTGCAGCAATAAACTGGCATTTCCTGTGAAACTCTCCAGGGACTCCTAGTCAAGCTAGCACCTGCTATTAGCTAATCATCACGCCTACAACAGTGCATCAAACCATAGGTCACATAACTCCCTGCATACGCACTGTAAGTGAGGAATACAAACTGTTCATAAATGTATAAACAGATGTTCGTAATAATTCATATATAATATTTAATTAACATAATCCATGTTCATGTTCATGTATATAATAAATGCTCGTACAAATTAATGTAGAGCTTCGTACGGATGAATCAGAATATCTTACATGAAATAAGAGCATTACACAAGCACACCAAATCGAATGATTTTCATTACAAGTCTGACATATATTCCCTATACAGGGAAAAACAAAATACTTTATGAATGTACACAACAAAAGGTTGCTTTCAACTGAGCTAAAAATACATCTGTAAATGTTGATGCAATCTAGCCAATATGTAAAGCAGAGGACAGGGGAAGAACACATTGATGGTACATCCTTTATAGTGAATAACAGACATTGCAGGCTATGTTTTATGACAGAGGTTATAATGATAATGACGTTTGGACTTCATCAAACATAATTAGTAGGTTTCATATTCAAATATTTTTCCTGAACAATGGAGGAGTTAACAATGGTGGATGATGAGGGATATAAACCGCCTTCGTTTAATCCTGGCAAAAAGGTTTCAAATTATACAATATGTGATAAAAAAAACAAGTTTAAAAAGAGAATGCATTATGAAACTATTCTTAGAAATGGTGTACTGTAAGTTTACATGTTGTCATAATAAAGAGATGCTTGACTATTGTCTTTATTGTAAAAAGGTTCCTATTGTCTGCCACTCAAATATCCCTTGGCAATGGCCATACTGAGATGTCCTTTTATAGCATCTGTAATGATATAATGCATTATATCATTATCTAAATATTGCTCCAACATAACATGACTGCTCGGATGAATCATCTGTCATGCTTATTGCCGACTGAGAGCCATGTATTATATGCATGACCGAACATGTGCACATACGGACGTCCTGCACACATGCACAGAGTCTGTACAGTAAATTGCTCTGCGCTAATAATTGGATTTGCAGTCGAAGATAAGGTGGGTTTCTGTGGACACCACACATACACACACACACACACACACACACACACACACACACACACACACACACACACACACACACACACACACACACACACACACACACACACACACAAACACACATAAATACACACTGCCCTTCACGCTAATCTACCACTGTATAAATGTCACAAATGAAAATGTGTAACATGACATCATTTGACATCTTGTGCATACAACAGTAGATGGATATTTCTAAATGATTTGCACACTGTGAGTTTGTGTATGTTTGAGTGTCAGTGTCCGTGTACGTGTGAAAGTACACAGCAGTCTTTTGCAATATATTTTCCACATCAAGTCCTCGTGTTTCCAGTGCTGTGGATCCTTTAGCTGTCAGCGTGGGGACATAAGGACGAACTGGGGTAGATTCTGCAACGTTTCACCAACAATGTCACTGGCAATGAGTGACAAGTAGAGTCTGTTTTAGTATTTATCAGACATTTTCCCTACTCAGCAGAATCTCAGAAAACAATGTTGAAGTCAAAGTCTATTTGGTTGTTCTTAAGCTCAGGCATGAATAAAAAATTCAAAAACTGAGCAATATAATAAAACAAAAGAGATTAACTTTAAACTTCGCCTCAAGGAGGTTAGCCTGACTTTAGCATAACAGAAAAGGTCTTGTGTGAGAGGCAAACATTTTTCCATCCGCTTTTCCATTCCCTTTCATCCGAATTCATGTCAGTGTTTAGTCAAGCTTATTTTCAAGGACAAAGAACTACAGTCGGTTTGATCTAGGTGACACTTTCACCATGCAACTTGAACAAAATAGCATTCCCTAACCGGCAAGTCAGCAGAACATGTCTGAACTGCAACAGATGTGGGGAAGAAACCATGTCTTTTTTTGGCCCCTTTGAACTCATTTTCAAGTTTGTAGTGCCCACTGGCTGCTGCTGCATGCACACTAGGGGTGTTGAAAATAATCGTTTCTACGATGCATTGCGATGCGGACGTGGACGATTCGGTCTCGATGCAGTGACGGAAGATAATCGGTTATAGAGTAGTAACGTTGCTTCCTGATTTTCCGGCCGCGGCTTTACTATAACGTTTTTTCTGTCACTTTAATATCAAATCCGTCGGTGACTCAGAGATCAGGGAACATACGTGACAGCGGCACAGCAACACGGAGCAGTCTGCTTTATCCACCAACACAAGAACACCAGTCCAGAACCGACAACAGCAGGACCCGCTCTGAATCACTCCGTGCATGTCGCTGCGGCTCAGAGACACAGGGAGGGATTTATGTTTTTCAAAAATAATCGCGTTACAATCATGTCAGGTTTTTGGTGGATTTAATTAAGTCTTGGATTGCAAAGTATGAATGTCCTCTAGCAATTTGCAGACGATATATACGTGTGGAAAAAAGCTTCCGCGATCACCGTCTCCTCTCCGTTACTCCAAGCCCCGCCCCCTCCCTGAAAATAATGAGTGACAGGCTGATAGTGACCCGATAGAAACGTTGTTATTCACTTAATCACTGAGATATAATGAAGCTAATTTAATCTCATACATTCATGGGATTTATGTAACAGTAAGACAGAGAATGTAAGTGTGCACCCACATGCAGTATTTTTGTTTGTATATGCTGTTGTAAATACTCCTGTTGTCTGCTGTGTTCAGACTCAAGTCCTGTGTGTGATGCCACATTCAGGACATTGAGAATGGAACAACTTCACACACGGAGGCTAGACCTATACAATTCATTTATTTTGGTTTATAAATTAATGTCAAGACATTTATGTAATTGATTTCTGAAGCACTTTCTAAATAATAAAAAGAGAGTTCATATGTATTTACATACATGCAGTATGCATTGATGAAAAATAAGCCATGTGCAGTAATATAGAAAATTGAGGATGCAACGCATTGGTATGAATCGTGATGCACCGTGATGCACCGGGATATCGAACCGAATCGAATCGTTGACAGGATAATCGTAATCGAATCGAATCGTGAGACCAGTGAAGATGCACAGCCCTAATGCACACTGAAGACTGTACTGTCGACCCATGACTAGTTATTTATCATCCTGCTGTCAAATCCCAGAGGAGGAGAAAGAGACATGGAGCGAGAGAGATACGAGGAGTGGCATTATAGAGATAGTGGTAGGATGGACTCTTTCTCTCCTTTATATCACAATATAACAATCTGATGTGTACTCTCGGCCGCCTTGGGGAGACGGCAAAATACTGCTTTCTCCTCAGCGAGTTAGAGGTCGGCCAGCTGGCTCTCAAAACTTTATTCTCCTTTTTTCTGTCACCTTTCACTTCCTTTAACATCTCCCACTTGCTGTTGCTGTCTGAACTCCTCCCCCTCCTGTTTTGTGTCATCGTTCCCATGGAGGGTGTGACTGCGGCACTAGTGTCCCAAAACCCACCTCATTGTTTGATTTGCTAGTGATGCTTTACCGTAAATTCTCAAATGGAAGCACACGTGAAAAAAAAAAGAAATGTATTTTCATCACTGTTGGCAAACATCAATGTGATACAGTGGATCGCAACACTGATTTATTAATTGAGTATTTATCAATAAATAGTGCACAATAATTAACATAAGTATGACATCACATCAGTATTACATTGCATTACATTACATGTTACTTGTTAGACGCTTTTATCCAAAGCGACTTACATGACAGCATAGTCACATGATAATCTCTGGTCTATTTTTAATTTCTTGATATGTCCATCCTTTCTCTGCATTTGTATGCACATTGCGTCAGATAACAGCAAAGTGGGTTGTACATGTAATGCATAGAAATGAATAGATTTAATGTAAATACTTGCAAAGGGGGAAATGAAGATAAACAAATGTATAAGCACAGTTGGACTTTAGGTTAAATGTTCAAGTGCCTTAGTTGGTCACAAAACCCAATTTCCAATACTTTAGTTCAGTTATAGTCTTTTAATTTGTTTTGTAAAGCACTTTGAATTGTCGCGTACAGAAAAGTGCTATATAAATAAACTTGCCTTGCCTTGCCCTATAATCTCTTTGCAAAACACAGATATATCTATAGGTGGCATGAACGCAATCAAAGTCAACGGAAACAATACAGTGGATAGGAACAGATGCATGTTTGCTTTAGGCTAAAGGGCAAAAATTACAACCAAAACTTCAACGAATATTTGTTGCTGTCTGAATTGTGTGACGACATGAATATACAAAGACCACAGACTGCATAAAGATATATATCAGCTGATAAAGGGGGCGGAGTGGTTGTTCACCAATAGGGAGGACGGAGTTTCGATCCCCGGGCCCCTACGGCCAACTTGTCGAAGTGTGGGCAAGATACTGAACCCCAAATTGTTCCCTATGGCATAGCTGTGTGTGTGTGTGTGTGTGTGTGTGTGTGTGTGTGTGTGTGTGTGTGTGTGTGTGTGTGTGTGTGTGTGTGTGTGTGTGTGTGTGTGTGTGTGCGTGTGTGCGTGTGTGCGTGTGTGCGTGTGTGCGTGTGTGTGTGTGTGTGTGTGTGTGTGTGTGTGTGTGTGTGAAGATGTATCACTCCTTGAAAAAAGGTGAAAGCCTCTGCCTACAACTGGGTTGTAAAACCACTTTGAGAAGTCGCAAAAACTAGAAAAGCACAGTATAAATGCAGTCCATAAGAGAGGGTCTTGATGAATCGTGTCTGTGTATTTTATACCATCACACACTGAGGTTGTGTTTATTGTAACAGCAAAAGTATGTTGGTAAATTGCTCACTGATCATGGTTAATAGACTAAAAGGGGTCAAAGAAAGTTTGAATTTGAATATTAAAAAAAAGGACAGTTAAAATGATTTGGCAGCAATCCAGTCTGCAGCTCAACAACGCATACAATTTTGTATCTTTGTTATATTAAGTCCCAATATGTTACACCATAAATCCCACTCCCCTCCTGGTTTCCTTGGCTTTCTGCAGTGTTGCGACTCAGCTGTCCCGTAGATTGGATTATTTCATAACGATTAGGGTAATACGGTTATAATTGATGGAAGGCTGATCCTGGCCTGTGGTATTGGTTTTAAGTGGCCCCGGATGGCCCTGCCTTGTCAGTGCCTCGTCTTTAATGTTTTATCATTACTTGTGGTTGTGCCTAAACTGATGTCAAGGGCTGAGAGGAGATGGTAACAACACAACAGATTATTGAAACTCATTCCTCTTCAACATGTAGCGTAGAGAGGCACAAACATTCAAAAACTCAGTCTCATGAGCCGCCTCATCAATTACAACTAAAACAGCTATTCACTGCTTCACTGCATTTAGGCTATCCTCTTTTCTTTTATCCGCTTTTCTGCTCTGCTTATTTAGATGATCCTCGGCTTAAATAATGAACCAGGACAAGTGTACACACAATAGTTGGAATTTAAATGTGTTTTATTTGAAAAGGGTCGATGCTATTTAACAAAGATCCAATGCAGAGCATGAAAATGGTGTGCTGCATAGAGTTTGTAGCTATTGCACATTTTCAACTCTTGTCCCTGGTATGGCTTTTACTTGTGCAGTGTGATTAAAATACACAGCTTTTAGCATAATAGCACAATACACAGTTTGAGTATTTACAATATTGTAAATACTCGTTAAAAAATATATACAATGCAAGTTTTAATTAGTTTTATTAAAATAAATTAATGGACCCTATGACCTATATATACCGTCCACTGAATGACATGTAATTTCCCATCCATCGATCATTCTGTATGCTCTCCACAGTGCTGGATGAAATGAGTAGTCCATTCAAGCAGTGACAGTAAGGCCGTCCAAGATGAAAGAGGTCAAATAGAGGTTGTGCTTTAGTAGGAGCCAGCATGTAAACTATCACTTTAAATCCTACAGCAGCAGCAGCAATGCCCCATGGGAATTACACTACAAGATGGGGGGCTGAAGGGTCAAATCACAAAGGTTACACTAAATATAATCTGGAAAAAAAAACATCCACATATGTAAACAAATGAGTATGCATGGCTAAACACCGGTAAGTCAATGAATGTAATCAAGCGTTAACTCAAACACAAAGACAAATCAAACCATGGGTCTCATGTGCATGTATCAATTCAATACTACCCAAACTCCCCTGCTAACATAAGCAAATATAATTGGCTGTGATGTGCATTTACTTTTTATGTAAAGTGAAAACATGCATGTGTGTATATTGACTAATCAAATCAAATCAAATCAAGTTTTATTTATATAGCACATTTATAAAAGATTTTTGGTCGAGCCAAAGTGCTGTACAAGTCTTAGGAGTCAGTGCCTGGCAAGCGTACAAACGGTGTCAACAGCAGTTATTAACCCTTATGTTGTGTTCGGGTCTCCCGTGACCCATTTCAAGTTCAAATTATGTAATAACTACGCTCTAGTTCTTTTTATCGGAACAAGGCTTCATGATATCCTCCACAACTGCTATATAAACACTACAAAACTGAATAAAAAGAAAAAATACAAAAAAAAGTGTATCATTTTGTGTTGTGAAGACCCAGCAGAATTGTTTTGGGTCACTTGGGGTCAAATTTGGCCCATCGAGATTAATCTTTGACTTTAGACACCCCACCCCCACCCCCATCCCTTCATCCCTTCATCCACTGTAACAATATTATTTTGCAACATGCACCTGGTCTCCCCTCCCTCTGCCCCCCTCCCCTGACGGGAACCCAACCTTTCTCAAAGAATATGTACACTAACACTTGAACCTGAACACACACATGCATGTGTGCAATATGTGGTGTAATGTGTTTTGGAGCCATACAATTACAACAGGATTGTACGGTTATGAATGCACAATAAGTTAGTTATGATATATGATATATACAATATTGGATGATAGTCATTTTTTGTGTGTGTTTTGGACTGAAATAAAATCATGGGTCAAAATTGACCCGCGAACACCATGAATGGTAACAGCTTTCGAACACAACACAAGGCTTAAGGGGAAATGTAATGATCTAAACAGGAGAAACACTGAAATAAAAAGGCACGTTTAGCCAAGGTGGTTAAAAAACCCAATGAGATTGTTTTAGTAAAACAAAAGGAGAGCAAAACTGCCGGCACGTCGACTCTACACACACAATTCATTGATTAAAATAGAATTGGCGCAGAAAGCACTCATGCAACTCCCTGAGAGGTACCTATTCAATTACTTTCATGTTATATTTGGATGACTGTGTGGAAACATGAGGGCTGGTTTTCATTATGACCCACCCGCTGTTTGTGGCACATGCTTAACAAAAACGTTTGCACATACTGTACACACAAGCGGTCATGAACAGCTAAACACCACTTTGTATCTTTTAATATGGGCTGCTTATTTTGGCAACAAAAGCCATGCTAATGTAATTACCACACGCCAAGGGCAGACAGTATTATATTGAGTGAGGTTATTAAAAGCAGAATATGTCCAAACTAATAAAGAGACAGAGAGGGAAGAGTGTGTAGAATAACCTCAGTTTAAAGACATGGCCAAGTTCACTCAAGTGTTTTCCTGCGACGTTTGACAGGGCATGTTTAATGTAGAAATCATGTAGTGGGATGCTCAGGAAAAAAAGGAAAAATACAGCAAGCATTAAGAGCGCTGAATCTCAATAGCAGCAGAATAGGGATACATGAAAATTGAATGAATGAAAGATACGGTCATGGCGTGTGTGAATTAATAATGAGGAAGGAGTTGTTCACTGCCTACAAGAGTGTCGGGGGGTTCAGGTGTGAGCCTCCGAGACGATCTGTTTCAGAGTCAGGATGTCATTCTGTCGGGACCAGTTGATGAAGTTATCACCTAGCTAGCTCCCATCACACACACACATTTATAAACATTAAATATGTAATATAATAATAATATGTAATGTAAAAATAGTGTGGGTTTGACTGGTGATGTCTTTTTTTTTACTGTTACTATGATCTACAGTATAAGGTATAAGGAAGACAAGTGGTTCTGATTCAGGCACCAATAAGCACAGTTTACACTTGACTAATTTGGGCCCTATTGACAACTAAACTCACATTTTGGCAATGCTCAAGGTTTTATAGATCGGCATGATATTTCGTCCGGATATATCATGGTTCCCAGAGATGAATTGGAATGATTTTCTTTTTTTTAAGCCTTTTCATGTAGCTCTACCAGCAGGTTTACATAACAAATTAAGCTTGGCAAAAAGTTAAATTATGCCTACTCTATCTGTTAATTTTGTCCTTGTTTCTCCTTTCTTGAAATTCTCTCAAACCATTTCTTTAAATGGTAAGGAACGATACAAGAATACGTAAAGTCTGAAGTGGTTGACAACAGCAAAATGCAACAGCGAAAATGTAACAGGGGAACCGAGAGCAGATCAAATAGGAAGTAAGTTTAATACTAAAACATGACCTTACTATCAAACACAGTGAATTCCCTCTGCAGTTAAAGGTAAAATAACAGAGTTACAAACAGAAACAGTTTGACCCCTTATTTATTTTTGAAAGAGCATTGGCCAGAGGGGAAACTCATTGGGTTTGCTGTGAACCAGCCAAGAATACGTTCACATGTTTGTACTCCTGTTAAGATTAAACCCTAAAACTCCTCTAATACAGAACACAGATGGCAGAGACAAAGAGAGTGTCAGAGAAATTATGCATGCCAGGGTGGAGATGGATGAAGGAGAAGAACATTTTCTACAGGGAGCACATCCATATGCACAAAACATTTGCCCTAAAACTCGTTTTGTTGATTAATGGAGGTTATCTGGATGTAATTCATCGACACTGTCCTTCTGACACACTATGATAATTAATTTGACAAAGATAATTATCAGCAAGACGGGCCTACTGTTAGTGAGAGTGATGAATCAACACCCACTGCAGTCATACAGCCTGCTGTTAGCTCTGCTGGTCCACGCTTGTCTGCAGGAGTCTTTACCTGCAGCTCAGCTATAAACTCCCCTTGAGGCTCTCATTCCTGCATCCCCAGCCACGCAAACCTGTTAAATACTGCAGGTAATCCCAGCGACAGACAACTGTTCACCATAAGTATCAGAGGAAAATCCCTTTTCTGCTATCTCTCCTGCTGCTATGCATGACTCCCCAACCCCCTTTCACCACCTCACTCCCCCCCCATGTCTCCCTCTGCAGTGTGTACTGCAGCAGTTGGATGAAAAATGGTCTTGAAGGGGGGGCTGGCGCAAGGTTGCCTGCAGAGACATAAGTTATATACACACTCACCTTCAGACACTCTTTTTAGCTTTGCTGTGCCAGTTCTCTATCTACATTTCACTCTCTTTCACAGGAAAAAGCATTTAAAACAGAGAGAGGGAGAGGTACAGACGGACGATTAGGGACAGTTGCCACTGACCGAGCCAGGTCAGCCATGTCAGGCCCTGGCAGGGCCGGCTCTAGATAATTTGCAGCCCTAGGCAAGATTTTAGCTGGCGCCCCAGCCAGAGAATCATACAATAGAAAATATAAAGATCAATAGAGTATACAAGGAATACACAATAGATTGGGGGGGTGGACGCCACATCCTCTAGGGGGGTCCGGGGGTATGCCCCCCGGGAAGAAATGTTTGAACATTTTAAAGTAAAATGCTTCAATCTGGTGCACCAGAATTACTACTAGATCTAGGGGTACAACTCTAAAACACCCATATGAAAAAGATCGGTTTACATTTTAATAATCAAATAAGTATGTGAACATAACCAATAACCTACCATAGCCAATAACGTATTTTTGTTGTTCATTCATATCTTATTTTACCTAGTCAACATATATTTATTTATGCATTTTTTCTTATCTCTCCAGTTTTAAATTATATATTTTTGGTTTACTGTCCTATAGTATACATTGGAATGATTTCAAAACTGTTTATTCCAATAATTATAAAGGAGTGCCTTGGAAATAATTATGTGTTTACATAAATTGTGACCAAACCGTTTGAGACCCACTGAGATAACTTAGACTAAAGTGAACTATCTAAACACTCAGTCCTTTACCTCACTGAGCTGTAGTTATCAGCCTCTCAGTCTGACTGGAGAGGACTCTCCCTCCACATTATTGTAGAAACATCTTCTTCTTATATCCGTTAAAGCAGCTAGCACCAGATTCTAATAACAACAGCGCCGGTACCGGTGCACTCTCCCTCGCTCACTCGCATTTGGGCTGTGAGCTGTGGGCACCAGATAGATAGATAGATAGATTCAACTTATGGTCATTACACAGTACAGGTACCATGTAACAAAATGGTTTCTCTGCATTTGACCCATCCTAGTGTTAGGAGCAGTGGGCTGCCATTATGTACGGCGCCCGGGGAGCAGTGTGGGGAACGGTGCCTTGCTCAGGGACACCTCGGTAGCACTTGGTCTTTCCGGGACTTGAACTGGTGACCTTCCAGTTGCCAAGCCAAGTCCCTATGGACTTCACCACCACCGCCCGATCAGATAAGCCAACATTCCCCATTTTCATCACTTACAGCGCCCATCGTACAGGGCAAATGAAACGTGTAACCGGGGTGAAAAGGGTGTTACATTTACTTAATTATGAATATTGTTACATCAAGGCCGAAAATTAGTATGAGCACCAACGGTCAAAAATGTTCTTTTTTTTCCCTCCCAGAACTATCAGCGCAGCGCCTCCCCAGATCTGGCGCCCTAGGCGAACATCTATAACGCCAGTACTACGGGCCGGCCCTGGGCCCTGAGTATCAGATCCCTTGAAATTGAGCCCATATTAGGAAGGCCCCAGGTCCAGACAATATTTGTGGGCGTACACTCCAGTATTGTGCTAGCGAACTCTGTGGTGTTTTCCAGCATACCTTCCAATTGTCACTTGAGAATAGCCAAATTCCTGATATGTGGAAATCCTCAACTGTAATTCCCATCCCTAAGAAACCTCATCCTAAAGTCCTCAATGACTTCAGACCCGTGGCTTTAACGTCATTGGTAATGAAAATGTTTGAGAAAATTGTTAAAGGCCTTGTCATGTCAGTAGTAGGTGGTGAACTTGATCCACTACAATGTGCATATCAGGCAGGGAGAGACGTAGAGGATGCAAAGCTTTTTATACTGCACACCCTCCACAAACACCTTGAAAAGCCACAAGCCCATGCTAGGCTTTTGTTTGCTGACTTTTCTTCAGCATTTAACCCAATGCAGCCGCATCTCCTGGTGGAGAGCCTATTATGTCATTTTAAGCTGCCCGATCAACTTGTTTTATGGATTTTAAACTTTCTAACTAATAGAGAGCAGAAGGTGTCTGTCAATGGACGCCTCTGTGATGGCCCCAGAGCCTGGGGCCTGTGAGTGTGTGAATTTTGCAGGTCCTGCTATGGGGTGGAGCTGAAGAGGCCAATAAGTGTGATCGGGGACACCTGGCCGGAGGTGCTATTTAAGCCCAGCTGCCCAGAGTCACAGGGCCGTCATGACTCTCTCCAAGCCTGCTGCAGAGGGACTCCCACCGTGATCCTTTCACCTCGTCCATCCTCTCCTGTTTTTGGTGTTGCCAAATAAAGTGCCGTGATTGTTGGAAACTTTGAGCGTCTCTCCTGGTTTTTCTGTTGTGGCCAACGGGCCGGTCATAACACCTCTCTGACTGTCATCACTTCCACGGGCTCGGCTCAAGGATGCGTTCTTTCGCCCCTACTTTTTATAATGTACACTAGGGATGTAACGATATATCGAATATCGTGATATCGCCGTAAATAAATGTCTCAATACCGTCGTGAGACTGACAAAATCTACCGCGATTTTCTTTTCTTTTTTTAAATTATTTCTTTTCTTTTTTTAAATATTTTTTTTTTAAAAACCTTTATTTAAACAGATGGTCCCATTGAGATCATCAATCTCTTTTTCAAGGGACACCTGTCCAACATGGCAGTAAGTAGGTTACAACAAGAACATAAAACAACAGATAACCCAAAAGGACATCGTATTTACAGGGCTACATGTACATACCTAGAGACATTGACAAGTACCAACAGTATATTTATATCTCGCCCTGTCAATAAGCCTCACCTTCTTGGGAACAACTGTATTGTTTTTGAAGTGGTGGAGAGACAATGCACAGTTTTACCCACTGCTGTCACCCATGGCCAAAGCATATCTCTCTGTCCCAGCAACATCAGTACCAAGCAAGAGAGTTGTTTTCACAGCAGGGGATATTGTAAACGCCCAAACATCCCAGCTTCTACCTGGAAATGTGGACATGCTCATATTCCTAAAAGATAACCTTGATGATGCTGAGTGAGTGAGTTAGAGTTGAGTTACTTGAAAAACTAAAGTGAAACTTGATTTATTCTATTGCAGGGTCTGATTATTATATTGTTGACACTTTAAAATACTACTATCCTACTAAAATGCTGTACAAATCAGATTTACTATTTAATAAAGAAAAAAAAATGTAAGTAAAAAAATTAATAATTCACATTATTTTTCAATATCGCAATAAATATCGTACCGTGGACTTTTTATCGTGATATTATCGTACCGTGAGTTTTTGGTATCGTTACATCCCTAATGTACACTGATATATGCAGGAGCATGCAAGACAACACCTGGTTAAATTCTCTGATGATACCGCCCTCTTGTCCCTCCTTGGCGGCTCAGAATCAGGCCACGAGTGTGCTCTTACTGATTTTATTTCCTGGTGTGATGACAGTTTTCTGGATTTAAATGTCTCTAAAACCCAGGAATTGATCATTGATTTTAGACGTCACAAGGATGTTCCTAAGGAGTGCATCATTCAAGGTAGAAATTGTCACATCATACAAATACTTGGGCACCATTTTCGATGACCACTTCAAATTTACATTACATTACATTACATTGCATTTAGCTGACGCTTTTATCCAAAGCGACGTACAATAAGTGCGTTCGACCAACAAAATAAAAACAGAATCATATAAGTACATCAGGTTTCATAGAGCAAAAACATTTCAAGTGCTACTCAACTGGCTTTAGGTAAGCCAGTCCTTTATTAGTATATAAGTGCTTTGTTAATAGTTCTATCGCTCGAAGTGGAGTCGAAAGAGATGAGTTTTCAGTCTGCTCTGGAATGTGTGTAAGCTATCTGCTGTCCTGATGTCAATGGAGAGCTCATTCCACCATTTTGGAGCCAGGATAGCAAACCCACGTGTTTTAGCTGATGGGAACGTGGGTCCCCTTCGCAGCGAGGGTGTAGCGAGCCGTTTGGTTGATGCAGAGCGCAGTGCACGTGCTGGGGTGTACGGTTTAACCATGTCCTGGATGTAGGAAGGGCCAGATCCATTCGCAGCATGGTACGCAAGTACCATTGTCTTGAAGTGGATTCGAGCAGTTACCGGAAGCCAGTGGAGGGAGCGGAGGAGCGGCGTGGTGTGGGAGAATTTAGGAAGGTTGAAGACCAGACGAGCCGCTGCATTCTGGATGAGCTGCAGAGGTCGGATGGCACATGCAGGTAGACCAGCCAGGAGGGAGTTGCAGTAGTCTAGGCGTGAGCTGACGAGAGCCTGGACCAGAACCTGCGTGGCTTTCTGGGTCAGCTGGGGACGTATCCTCCTGATGTTGTAAAGCGTGTATCTGCAGCAGCGTGTATCTGCAGCAGCGGGTTGTAGCAGCGATGTTTGCAGTGAAGGACAGGTTGTTATCTAGGATCACACCCAGATTCCTTGCAGTCTGAGTCGGGGAAACAACAGAGGTGCCGATGTTGATTGTTAGGTCAAGAGTGGGACAATCTTTTCCCGGAAGGAAAAGCAGTTCAGTCTTGTCAAGGTTGAGCTTGAGGTGATGAGCAGACATCCACTGAGAGATGTCAGCTAGACAAGCAGAGATGCGTGCGACGACCTGGGTCTCTGAGCGGGGAAAGGACAGAATTAATTGGGTGTCGTCAGCGTAGCAGTGGTATGAAAAACCATGCGGGCTAATGACAGATCCGAGCGAGTTTGTGTACAAGGAGAAGAGGAGGGGACCGAGAACAGAGCCCTGAGGGACCCCTGTAGTTAATTGACAAGGGTCGGACTTGGACCCTCTCCAAGTAACCCTGTCGGTGTGGTCTTTGAGGTATGAGGTGATGAGGGAAAGTGCAGAGCCTGAAACTCCAAGTTTTTGGAGAGTGCGAAGGAGGATCTGATGGTTCACCGTGTCGAATGCAGCAGACAGGTCCAAAAGGATGATGACAGAGGATAGGGAGGCTGCTTTAGCAGTGTGCAGTTCCTCAGTGACAGCAAGGAGGGCAGTTTCTGTGGAGTGACCTGCCTTGAAACCAGACTGGTGCAGATCCAGAAGGTTGTTCTGATAGAGATAACAGGAGAGTTGTTTAAAGACAGCGCGTTCAAGTGTTTTAGACAGGAACGGGAGGAGAGAGACAGGCCTGTAGTTTATAACATCAGACGGGTTGAGAGTGGGTTTCTTTAGGAGAGGGTTTACTCTTGCCTCCTAGAGACTGTTTGGAAAGTGACCAGAAGTTAGAGAAGTGTTGATGAAATTTGATGTGAATACTGAGTGTATTGTGAAGCGGGGTCAACAGAGAATGCACCTCCTTCGCAAACTGAACTCTTTCTCTGTCAGGCCCTTCATTATTTGTCGTTTTTACCAAGCATTCATTGAGAGCCTTATTTGTTTATCTTTTATCTGCTGGTTCCATGGCCTTACACTGAAAGACAGGAACAGCCTGAACAGCATTGTTAAAACCTGCTCTAAGATCATCGGTGAAACAGAGAGACTTAAACAGAGACAGAGAGAGACTGAAATTCCTTCTGTAACCATCAGATTCTGCAAAAAGCAGAGAGCATTCTGGCCTCTCCGGGTCATGTTCTTTCACATGAATTTCATCTGTTGCCATCAGGGCGAAGATATGCTCTACCTGCTCTAAAGACTAATCGCTTTTCAAAATCATTCATCCCTTCTGCACCCAAACTTTTTAAATTCTTGAAAGGCTTTTAACTTGATTATTTATTTATTTATGTATTATTGTGATGCTATGAACTATTTATAGTGTAAATTGGAATGATCCACATCTGTTCTCCCGGGTGTATGTGTGTTTTCTTCCTGTATGTTCCTGCCTGTGTACAGTACATGACATAAACTGCTGCTCATAACCAATTGCCCCTTGCGGAATTAATAAAGTTGTTGATTGATTGATATCCTAAATTGGTCAGTGCATAAAGTATGCAGAATATGTGTGCATTCACATACACCAAAACCTTTCCTCAGCACTTCAATTAAGATGTGTTTGGCTGTTCACATCTTTATAAAAAGAGTTATATCATCTGGCTAAATCATGAGAGATTAAGTCAGAGATAAAGGAGAATGAATCCTGGAAAGATTGCCACTGAAGTGCATCTCTGCTTCAGTTATTTGATTTTACAGTTTCCGACCAAACTGTCAATCCCTTTCAACAAAATTGTTGCTTACTGTAAGGATAGGACCTTGTGAGTCCAAGATCATGCATTAATTGCATGCAGTGTCCTTTTTGTGACAGCATATCTTCCACATTGTCACATGAGTCCATACATTTTTGGAGATTATTATATGTATAAAGAAAACAAATTGAAGACACATTTAGCTATATACAGTAAAGGTATTACAATAATTATTCATTGAATCCGCCATAACTGCTATGCTGCGTTCAAGTGTTAACCCTCTCCCCTAGAAACAACCTCTACATTGTTTTGCCCTTTACTGTGTTTGAAAGACTCAAAAGTGCATAAAGTGCTGTAATAATCACTGAGTGTGAGCAACCAAATTAGATTACTTTAGTTAAGCATGAACACAAATAAGGTGCTGTCAACATGTGAGATACACCAGCAATTATTGATGTCTATGAAAATCCTTACTACACTACAAGTACATACACACACTCATACTGTATACACACACATGCACACACGCAGAACATCAGCACTATCAACTGTTTAATTATCAGATGAGCAGCCACCAGAGCTGAGGAGGTTTCGATAATGGAGGTCTTGTCCGGGCAAGTCCAGCAACAAGCTGGCTGTGAACATGATGACAAGCTGCTTAAATACACTGAACAAAAATATAAACGCAACACTTTTGTTTTTGCTCCCATTTTTCATGAGATGAACTCAAAGATCTAAAACATTTTCGATACACACAAAATAACCATTTCTCTCAAATATTGTTCACAAATCTGAAAAAATCTGTGATAGTGAGCACTTCTCCTTTGCCGAGATAATCCATCCCACCTCACAGGTGTGGCATATCAAGATGCTGATTAGACAGCATGGTTGTTGCAAAGGTGTGCCTTAGAATGGCCACAATAAAAGGCCACTCTGAAACGTGCATTTTTTTCAGTATCTGGTGTGAGGGGTAGGGTTAGGGTTAGGGTTAGGGGTAGGGTTAGAGTTAGGGTAATGTTGTGAATCGAGTGGCCCATGGTGGTGGTGGGGTTATGGTATGGGCAGGCATATGTTATGGACGACGAACAGAGGCCACTCGATTCACAACATTACCCTAACCCTAACCCTACCCCTACCCCTCACACCAGATACTGACTGGTTTTCGGACCCCCCCAGACCCCCCCAATAAAGCAAAACTGCACGTTTCAGAGTGGCCTTTTATTGTGGCCAGCCTAAGGCACACCTGTGCAATAATCATGCTGTCTAATCAGCATCTTGATATGCCACACCTGTGAGGTGGGATGGATTATCTCGGTAAAGGAGAAGTGCTCACTATCACAGATTTTTTCAGATTTGTGAACAATATTTGAGAGAAATGGTTATTTTGTGTATATAGAAAATGTTTTAGATCTTTGAGTTCATCTCATGAAAAATGAAAAACAAAAGTGAAAAACAAAAGTGTTGCGTTTATATTTTTGTTCAGTGTATTACACACACACACGCACGCACGCACGCACACACACACACACACACACACACACACACACACACACACACACACACACACACCTGTACGTTGCAGCATTGTGTGAGTGTGTTTGTGTGATTTCGGTCATGTCTAACGTCACACAGTTCCTTTTCCTTTAATCCCTCTTTTTAGAATCTGTCAAATATGAGTTTATTTCAGCAAAAAAAACAACAGCAGTTGAATTAACGCTTACACATTTGGAGGTTTAATAAACCCTTCATGTGTCTTCAGACTTGGTTGGAGGTCACAAAATGATCAATTAAACACTGATCCAATTGAAAAAGTAGAAAATGACTGTAAATAATGGATCAAATATACTGTAGTGTTATCAGTGAATCAAATAATGTAATATTACTTGCTGCTGTTTCTTTAAACTCATTGCTCCTTTCAACAACAATTCCACCAATTTCATTCAGTTAAACCGTAATTCAAGCTGACATCTTACAGTACCAACCATCAATGTGATGTATCCATGCACTTGCAAATGAAAATATCGTCCCAGTGAGATTGTGCAAATATAAATATATGTGTTTTTACATGAGCAATACCATTTGTGATGGTCTCAAACAGAAACTACAGAATCAATGAAAAGTCTTTTTTTAAATGTCTAATTTATGCTAGTAGTTACAAGACTTACCATGCAGACAAACGCGTAAAGGTGGAACCGAAATTAAACTTAAATGTGATGAAGGTACTGTTGAGTTGAGGTAATAATATGACCCTAAATGAGGACCTTAATTAGAGGTGGTGATAACAAAAAATCTAATTAACCAGGAATGTACCATGTCATTTGATAGCTATCGATGCCACCCTTCATATCAGATGATATGCTACTAATGTGCACTGTGTAGGCTACAGTATATTGTGGTTGTGCCTATTGGCTCTGAATGAAAATACAGAGTCTGTTTTAGCATATTTATGCTGCAAATTCAAAATCAAGACAAAAGCAGGCAATAGCGTGATGAATTAGGATATTGGAATAAACCAATATTTAGTCTTGACTCCACGCTGATTAATGTGTCCTGCCAGCAATACTTTCTCATAAACACTCAACGTTATTTGGAACTGTTTTTCCATTCACAACAGTAACAAAGACAAATGTTTAAGACAATAAATAAGGACAAATACAGGAGTACATTGATTGAGTACTGTGTTTAATTTTAAATGTTAGGACTGACTGATACACAAAAGGGTGCTTTAGGCTTACCTTATGACATTGTGGAACTCTGTATCTCTGATTTGATTGTAACAACTGATATATGCTGGATGCTGATCCGGACATGGTTCAGTTTAGGATACAGTAAATGTTGCTGGCCAGCCTAAAGTTGGAATATTGAACAGTTTTGTCTTTAAAGCAGTGGAAAGACACTTGAACCATGCAGTATTCGAAAAGTGTATTAAACTCATGCAAGTAAATAACAAGAAGTATACATTCTTTGTGAACAATGCTTCTGAAAAGATTCATTTCTAATATACATTTTCCACATAGAAAGAGCACACTAGAGAGAATTTCTCCATATTATTTGTGTGTGCACAGATACCATATGCACGTACACACACATGCATGCACAACACAATGTGGAACACGTCACTGCAGTGAACTGAAGCTCTCTGTTCTGCAGCTGCAGTTTGAACCATCATATAACCCGGAGCTTTGCACTGATCCAAATAAGCTTTGCATTCCCACAGAGGAAGTTGGTCCCTTTAGGAATCACTCCCAGTGGTACAGGGTCTCCATAGAACCACAGAGGTCAATAGTGCCTACGCATTTTGACCTCAATGAATCATTAACCCGAGTTACAACCCCCTTAAATCCCTCAGCATTTCTTCTCCTGTCACTCTGCCTACCTTCCTTCTTAGTAACATCTTTACCCGTTTCCCTGGTTACAGTGTGGCATCTGCTAAAATATCACTGATCTCTCCTTTTTCACACATTTCTGCTTCTCCAAAACACATCTATTGACACATTGACATGCGTACACAGAGACTACATTTATGAGTCTTTCTAGCAACAGCACTGCAGCACACAGGTTGCTTTATTCTCTGTCATTTCTATCCAACTTCCTGTCTATCATAGCTCTCCATCTTTTCATGTTCTCTCTGATGTTATCTTTTTTTATCTCACATATGGACGGGAAAGTGGGCCAGGATTGGCAAATGTTTGAAATGCAGAACAAAATGAGAAAGGAATGGTAGAATCTGACGGGGTCACATCGTCTGGGCCAAGCCTGAGACATCGGCGTTTGCTTGCCTCCAATTAGGCTAAAAACTACAGTCGGAAAGTCTGAGTCTGATATTTTCAACCAGGCCACATTCAACACATGTGCTTCCTTCAGTGAGAGAAAGAAACAAAGTGGGAAAGCAAGGGAGAAATAGAGAGATGCAAACATTAGAAGAGGAGGAAAGAGAGACTGAAGATAAATTGGTCAGCCCTCCCCCACCTCCCTCTCTCCCTCTGCCTCTCTCTCTCTCGGGACTGCTGTGTGCGAGACTGCAGATAGATTCTGATGTTCTCATTTATGTCTTAATGATTGGCTTAGTATGCAGCTTGTGCTCTGCAATGCTGCGCTTAGACAGAAAGCAAGATCGCAGAGCTATACGAGCATACATCGGAGCTCATACAAATATAAACTGTGAGATGAAAGGAATGACAGAGATCTGATGCATGCAGGGGCTCATACAGTAGATGTATGTCTCTGTGGAACCAGTGATGACACTATATTTGGCAAAGCACACTTGGTATGTACATGTATTTGATCAGGTATCAAGTCAGTTGGAAGTCTGCGGTACAATATTCTTAAAATACACCACAACTGAAGCTAAAGTATGCTATTCACTGACAGTGCTCTAAGGGTGGATTGAGGTAAGAGAGGGAGGCAGGCAGAGAGAGATGGTACTTGTAATGACATGTCACATCATCATGGGTGGTTAATGCTTGAAATTTCAGGATGAGTGTCCTTTTAGTAAACAGCCGTATCATTTGAATATTTCATTGAGGACAATTAGCAGCTTGTTTACTTATTAATCTGATTGCTGCTGCCAGAATAAGCTGAAGCTCTGTATCAAGGAGGAGAGATGTGCAAGCAGAGGAGAGCAGAACAGAGCAGCCCCCACACTGCTGCTAGGCCTACTGCAGGGAGAAAAAGCATCACATTTACACTGAATTATAATGATAGCTTGGAGAATATTACCAGAATTGAGATAAGCATTCAAGGCCTTAGAAATATGCACCTATAATGTCTATTTGATGTGTATCCATGTCCACCATACAATGTCAACCTACTGTATGTAGACAGCAGCATTCTAATAAGAACAACAGATATGAATGAAAAGCATTTCCAAATATACAGACAAAAATAATGATTGTCCAATTATGGCTGAGCAACTGTGACTTCATAGGCCTGTCACACTTAGGAAATTAATATGATTGACAAACAGGTAATATTAGCAGCTCTGAAAATGCTCATTATGCAATCCTAAACCCTTTACTCATTTAGTTCAGGCTGAGCATGCAGCTAACAGTGCTAACAACTCCAAAAGTGCTGACAGACCTATGTGTTAACCTTGGGGGAACTGGATGTTGTTTTTTACGTTTCCAACACCGGGTCAGGAATGAGTAATTAATGGGCCAGATGTATGGGAGCCCTTGCAGATTTGCGACCATTAACTGGCTGTGTACCTACATGCATGCACTACGTGAACTAAGCATATAAATGCTTGGATAACAACACAGGCAGAGGGTAGGTCACTTCATCCTCTGCCCAGGATTACTGCAGTATTACTGTACAAAACATTGTTTGCAGCAATATTGATTTTCTTACTGCCATATATAGAACCAGTAAGGTTCCAGTGTTGATTCATAATTGAAAAAAATAATGTTGAGTACAACATATTGTGTGTTCCTCAGTTGAATGTGGATCCATAATGCATGTTTAGAGTCAAGCAATGACAGGTCCATTAATCAAAGCTATACAGTATATCCCATAGAGGTTGTGCAAGAACATGGCTGCGTCCCAATACCTGCGGGCTTAGTGCAACTCAAGGGCCTACTCAAACCACCTTAACTGTCATCTCACATTATTGATTCACACCACGGTATGGCATGTAACATACTGTATTACTTATTCACATTTAGGGACAAACTGAGATGATGGGCAACTGGTTTAGAGAAAGGTTCACTGCTGTGTTTCAAGGCCTCCCTTCGTCACTTCCAATATTTATCTGAGGCAAGAACAGGGCTGTAATTCCATTGAGCTTAGATAACAACATAGACCATCTAATAGCTTCATTGGCTGGGAGATAAGCGAGCCTGGGGGCCCAGCTCACCACTGCTTAGGGCAGTTGATATATGAGAGGATGAGAAGAGAGCAGAAGGGAGGGGAGGTGTTTTGGGGCGGCAGCAGTTTCCTTTAATAGTAACACTGTAATACCTGCAGCACCTACTGTATGATCACGTGTAAAGTGCAGGTGCAGAGAGTTTTACATAAATGCTGTGAGTATACCATGTGTGTGGTGTGCGTATATGAGTGCATTTCACCAGGTCGGGCTCTTCATAATCCAGAGATTTTCCACTCTGCTGCCTCTATTGTGAGGAGGAGAGAACACAGGAACTCTTGGTGCACTCTGCTCCACTTCCAAACACCAGCTCCATGTAACAAAGGCTAATTCTACACTTCAGTCTCATCAAGTATATGTGTCCTCTTCAGCACTGATCACTGTCACCCACTCATAGAGGGCTTGCTTAATGAGGAACATTCTCACCAACTGTCTGATGTGATGAAAGTGCAACACTCTTTTCTGTGCACTGCAATAAAACCTAATTTCAATAATTGATAGCCTGTATCTCCCCGCAGATCTGCTCAGCTGGATGTCAGAGTTCAGGGCCCTTTCACATACATCTGCTGAGAATAGGGTTTAGTGCCGAGCTGTAGTAGGATCCGGGTCATGTCATGTGACCTTGTTCATGTCAGGACTAGCAGTAAAGGACAATGCACCCCTTCTTAATTTTTTATTATTGTTAACACATCCCATGAAAAGACCAAAAGCAAGCATTAGATCATATCTAAATAATGTCTGACTCATCGTGTCTGTGCCTCGCAGCCCGAAGCCCATTCATCTCAATTGAAGACATGAATCTTTAAATATGGGTCTGAATATAGAACATACTTTAATTTTTAAGGAAGACACTGTAGTTTTCCTTTTTCTACTTTGCTGGGGACAGGTCTGACTTGCTGGATTGTTTGTATTTCGTTAAACCAATCACAATTGTCTCGGACGGTGCCAAGCACAGGATGCAAAGACGTTGCCCTTGCTAAACAATCATGCAGATAGTGGAAGGGGAAGAGACTGCAGCGTGAAATACGAAGTTAATGCCAGGCCTTACTTGCTGGTTAGTCTATCACTGCAAGTATTTTTTTTTTTAGACAACATTTGTTAGAATAAACAAGTCACGATACCAAGATTTTCAAATAATAAGACAGGCTATTTTGGAAGAAATGTAGAATGAATAAATGATTCTGAAAACATCTCGAAAAGTCCCAAATCCACCTGAGTTAAACACTTGCTTAGAGTCTTGTTTGTGTGAGGGGGAGGAGGTCTTCTGCTGCATTTGTATTCTTGACCTTGACACATCATAGTAAAGCAATGAATGTGGCTTGTTATAAATAAATACTGATCAATTATTCAAATGAAGGCTGTTTTTTTAAGACCTTCAATGTTTTATTTAGGTGTTCAATACAACTTTAGCACAATGTTGTTTTGACTATTCACTGTGTTCCAAATAATCCCAGCGAGTTAAACCGGTTGGGATACAATATAATATTCAGTTGTCCTTGAGCGATACTTGCACACACCTTTGCGTTTTTCTGACCTTGACTATAACTATACCCTTGTTTCCCAGATTTAGTTTGAATGTCGCCCCCTATTTTATGTTCTCTCGTGTGTTTTTGCTCATTCGCTGCCTATAATTTGCTACTCCGTACAATCCTACCAATAAAAGGAGGCATAAGTATGATCTGAGTATGGAGACACAGCTTGCTGAACCATGACAATGTGTTTTATGCAATTGAATATTTGGAGAATATTTCTGCAGTCACAATCAGTAGCGGAGGCAGAAATGTACTTTAGGGTGGGCCTGTAAAAAATAGGGTGGGCCAGATTTTTCTTCTGCGCATCAGAACCGGTGGCAGATTACTTTTAGAATACTTTTGGAATACTTTATTTTTCCATAACAGATGGGTATGTTTTGGTGAACAGGAGACACGTATTTTACTGTTTTAATGGCTTATCAAGAGCACAAACACAACATCTTGGTGTCATTCTGGACAGCTCTCTCATCTGCGCCCCACATAAAAAACATCACCCGGACTGCATTCTTTGTACTGTCTTAAAACCTTTCCTTAGAATATGTTATGAATTGTAAGGTGTCCTTGGGTGCTTTGAAAGGCGCCCCTAAATAGAATGAATTATCATTATTATTATCTGAAACGATGTAATAACTTTTAAAACTTTTTACAGTCACTTGACCCATGCATTCAGCAGCAGCAGGCCATTCACTTTGATTTTATCCCGTTATAAATGTCATAATTTCAACAATAAAGAAATGCTACATAAACGTTATCTTGCACATTTTATCTAACCATCTCCGTTTCTAACTTTCAATATATTTTAAAAGAGATTCTCTCTCTCTCATCTGCGTGCGGGGGCGGGGCCTCACAGACACCCTGCATCTCTCTCGCTCACAGACATGCTGCAGCGCCGTGCAGTGTGCACACAGTTCTGCCGGTAATGAATATTACATTTTGTGAGGAAACTTTTCCACCAATAATTCCAATAAGTATTCCAAAATGTATTCACTTCAGTTTACGAAAGTAACTGTAATCAGATTACTCGTTTTTCAAATGTAACGCCAGCTGAATACACTTGATTTTTGTATTCTGATTACGTAACGCCGTTACATGTATTCCGTTACAACCATAGGTTACAACCATAGGTTACAACCCAACCCTGTGAATATCTCTCCGGACTGTCCACCAGCAGATGAAAAACACCCACCTCTCCGCCTCTTCCAAGGGACGAGGGAACCGTGCGGTTTCCGTTAAAAAATATTTTTTTCTGACAGCCCAGCAGCAGGAGAGGTGGGGAGAGGGAGACGTGGGGAGAGGGAGGCGGGGCTATTTCATCGTTATCAGAAAATGATCGTATAGATCCCTGATGAGGGCAGTGGGGGCTCTTCTTTGAGTCTTGCTTTTTTTTAAAAACCAAAGTTCATTAGTGAACTTTGAGCCATCATTTATTTTGCAGGCAGCTCTCTGCCTCTCTCACGTTATTATGGCGCGCGCTGGAACCAACAATCAGTTTTTACCGTAAATGAGTTCGGTTCAGAAGACAAAACACATACAACATTAATTAAACTCGATATTTGTTCACTTGAATTTCACTTTGAATTATTGGATATTCTCAATGGGTGAATACATTTTTTTTATAATAATAATTAAATAATTAAAAAAAATAAAAATAAATTTTTTTTTCTTTTTTTTTAAATTACACCGAAGCATTCTGGTCACAATATCCAATGAGTCTGTTCTATTCCATTATGTAGATGAGTCCGTAAGAGTTACTCTGGGGGATTTATGAAAGCGGGCAGATTTTTATAAAGAGCGTACATGTGCCTTGTCCTCCACTGCACCGGCTTCATGTAGTTAACAGAGTTACAGAGACATTATGGATTACCAGTAATCAACAGCTTGAATATGTAACAAAGCAACACAGGCTGTTGTTGGCACAAAGATTCAGCTGACCTTCTTCAGGTTATTCTCAGGTAGCTGTAATAATCCCACCAGGTCCTGCCCTTGGAGATCTTACCAACAACAACCAATCTAGAGTAATATAGTCAGGCCTCTAAACATCTTTGTCCACACATACTGTACACAGCACACTTCCCTCTCTACTACTGGTGTCTCTGCTCTTCTAGCTGCTCACATTCACAACATTAGCATTTAAATTGAAAACAGAGTAAGTCATTCCTTAATTCCCTGAGAATCCACAGTCCCAAATGACCCCACTCCACAGCGTCCTCCCACACACATCTACAAGAACAGAACAATCTTTTCCTGGACACCACTGTGCTTGACACCTCCTCTTCCTCCCCCACATAAGGGTGTACATACACGTGCGCATATGCACATATATGAATAAACAGACTGAACATGCTAATGCACACATGTTAAAACACACACCAGGCCATGTCAGTGTCAGAGGAGGATGTGTGAGGAGTTGTGTAGTGATATGGGGGAGCTCAATGATTCCTGTTCTGCTGTTTTCTTAGTGATGAGTCTGTTATATGGGCAGTGGCTGTGGTCTGAGTAATCTGCTGCATCCCATCAACAAGGGACATTGTGCTTAGGATGACACGATTAACTCATACAAGGAGTGAGTAGTCATCGTCTAACATACTGACATAATTTTGAATAGATTTAAACACAGAGTTGATATCCAGGTTACTATTTTTAACCATCTGCTGCTCTGTATCACTTACTACTCACTGATTCATCTGAACTGTTTCATTAGCATTTTGCTATTGCTTTGCTTCATACCTGTTTTGCTTGAGATCTCTGAGGGTTACATAAAAAAAAAGTTGATCCAAAGCAACACTGGAAACAACACTTTTTTGAATATACATGTATCATTTTGAATATGGTGCATTGCAGGCCAGATATTTGAAGCGTCAGCAGTTCTCTCACCAGCATTTCACCCCTGTGGTATGCAAGAATGCATAAAAGGTCAACAGTCACATTTTTTTCATATCTGGTGACTATTTTGGATTACATTTTGCTTGTCATTTGTCATTTGTTAGACGCTTTTATCAAAAAGCGACTTACATACATTCAGTACTGTGAACAATCCCCACAGGAGCCATTTGAGGTGAAGTGTCTTGCACAGGGACACAACGACATGCTGACTGCAGCGGGACTCAAACTTGCTATCCCCTGATTCGAAATCCAGCACACTATCCACTGAGCCACAGCCACCCGCTTCAGAGAATATTGTTCATACTTCAGTCCACCAACTCGTATGGGATAGGTGTTTGTGAATGTAGAATATGCACAGCATTAATGTTTGTCGTCCGAGAAACCTTGAGCTTATCACACAATAAATGGGAAATAATGAATAATGTTCCTCTTCAGGGTGAAGACAGAGCCTATAGGGGAATGCTGCGATGGAGAGAGGGGTTTTTCAAATGCTGAATAAACGTAGCCGCGGCAGTAAGGCAGCAGCCATGCATTGGAGTAAATCTTGCAGTAAGAGGAGTATGCCATGTAGTTGCAACTGAGGAATCTATTTGGGCAGCCTATCTTAAAGGCTTTGCCACATTTTGAACGTAGTATGGTATTCAATTCTATTATACCTGCTTTTTGGTCACACTCGGTCTAGATTATTTCAGCGTTAAGTCATGATCTGCTTTGGTTAATTCGTATTTTTGTAATTTCAGGGTAAATACTAGGTGGTTTTGTGACGGACATGTCCAAGATACAAGGGAAACTCATTCAAAGCATTTATTTGCAAGACACGTGCATCTGCTGCCTCAGGTGCAGGGTGGCCTTAAATGTTCTCCAGTGTACAAGCAGTTACATAACACAGAAATGCCAGTATGTGTTTCGCCTGTCTTCTCTCTGGTGTTTGCCAGTGCCGGCTTTGTGGCATCACAACAGATTGTGTCATCTGTACAGGCCTGGCTCCCCACTCTGCTGTCTGCCTGCCTCTGAGCTGCAGGCCTGCTGAGCAGCATGCTGGAGCACAAACAGCAGCAGGCTGCACGTCTCCTCTCATTTAACTCCACAGCCACATGTCCTCCTCTGGTTCACTGTGATTTTTACCATGACTAAATATGTAAATTGGGAACTTGGAGATATTAAAAAAGAGATACAAATCATTGAAGGTATCTGCAAACTTTCCATCTATGTTCATTTTAAACTATTTGGCAGAACAACAGAAAGAAGGATATGTTTTAATAAAAAGCTGCCCTCAAATTTGGAAAAATAACATACAGCAGTCAATGGGAAGGTGATATGTTCCTCTTTCCTGGAGCGTATTCCTGTGAAACACATACATACTGTAAATCTATGTGTGCAGATATCCTTTCCATCAGATTTGAGTAAAAGATGCAGTGATGACAAATATGTATGATAATAGAGCAAACAAGCATGCCTCGTGAATAATGTGGATTCACTCTACTTATCCACATTATTGGGTTTGATATTACGACTTTGGTTTGCCAGCTTACAGTCATGTCTTAATGTCTCCATCATCTAAATAAGGTCCCCTGACTCTTCGCTCAGATAAATGTCATCAGCATGCGAAAGCAGTAGCCACAAACCTCCCATAAGTGGCTTCTGCCTCTAAGCCTTGAAGGAAAGGTTCCTTCCTTAATATGCTAAGTAAAGATGAGCGCCCCAGTGCTCTCCTGGCCTGTATCAATTATTAATAAAAAAGCTAAGAGGTCCGCTCTCTGGGGTTCTGATCAATGCTGAATCGCCTAAAGGAATACTTCACCCACAAAATGACCATTTGTATATCAATTACTCACCCGATGTGACTTGCTGAAGAAAACATATGAGGGTCTTGATGAATGGAAGTAAATGGGGGCTGTGTTTAACAGCAGCGAATCTATATCACAACATCCATTCAAAAACCCTCTCAGAACTCAAGCTGTAATCCAAGTATTATAAATCAATTCACACTTTAAATACTTCTCGCACAGATGCGTTTTAGCCAAAACCTTAATATTTAAAACACTCAGGAGAACACCTGCACAAGTGTGACACTGTGTTTTAATTAGCAAGGTTTTAGTAAAAATGCAGGTGTTTGGCAGAATTTTCATCCAAGTTACAAAAACAAATAATTCCCCAGATCTCTTGTCTCTACTTCAAATGTCTTGATCTCTCATGTCATTTAATAATTGTTTATTTTTCTTATGGGAAAAAGTCAGTAGGTCAATTCGGTTTTTTGGATGGAAGCACATGAAGTTAACAAATCAACACAATACAGTTTGAAAATGTGATTAAACCAGAAGTGAATGTTCTTGATTGAATCTGTTTTCGTTAAAGCATCACACGTGTAGCTGTAGTAATGTAAAGTATGTATTACATAGCGAAGGAAGGTTGTCCTGAGCGGCAAGTAAAAACACAACATTTTCGTAAAAATAGCTGAGATACCGACGATTGTACTTAAAAATGTGTGATGTCTAGGCAAGGCAAGGCAAGTTTATTTATATAGCACTTTTCAACACAAGGCAATTCAAAGTGCTTTACAAAAAATGAAAAACATTAAGAAAATGGCATTTAAAATCAGTCATTAAAAAGAAAAGCTAATAAAATAAACATTAAAAGAAAAGTTACATGGATAAAAGTTACAGTGCAGTCTAAGATATGAATAGTTCAATTAAAAGCAGCGGCAAAAAGAAAAGTCTTCAGTCTGGATTTAAAAGTAGTCAGAGTTGCAGCGGACCTGCAGGTTTCTGGGAGTTTGTTCCAGATATTTGGAGCATAATAACTAAACGCTGCTTTACCATGTTTAGTTCTGACTCTGGGGACAGAAAGCTGACCAGTCCCTGAAGACCTGAGAGATCTGGATGGTTCATAATTTAGCAGGAGGTCAGAAATGTATTTTGGGCCTAAACCATTCAGTGCTTTATAAACCAGCAGCAGCATTTTGAAATATATTCTTTGACACACAGGAAGCCAGTGTAAAGACTTCAGAACTGGAGTGATGTGATCCACTTTCTTAGTGTTAGTGAGGACTCGAGCAGCGGCGTTCTGAATTAGCTGCAGCTTTCTAATAGATTTTTTAGTAAGACCTGCAAATACACCATTACAGTAGTCGAGTCTACTGAAGATAAAAGCATGGACAAGTTTTTCCAAATCCTGCTGTGACATTAGTCTTTTAATCCTAGATATGTTCTTTAGGTGATAGTAGGCTGATTTAGTTAGTGTAGAGAGCACCATGGTCTGTATAAATAAACCGTTGATTGTTTTAACTGAATGCTGCCTCAAAGATATTTCTCCGCCAAACGACCAAACACAGTTGAATCTGCCCATTCATATTCTCAGTGTGAGCTGCCGCTGGAGATGTTCTGAAATGTTAGCTACAGCAGCATTATCACTCTCCTGGCACTCGTAAAAAATCAACA